>NC_139024.1:90642724-90932693 GCF_964662115.1 Mustela nivalis | reverse complement strand
GGCCTGAGCCAAAGGCAGTTGCTTAACCAACTGAGCCACCCAGGCACCCCTTAAGTTTATTGAATAAAGGATCTGGAGGAGATATTGATGTTCTGAGATACATTGTAGATAACTGCCAAGAAGTACTTAAATCTAATTCTGAAAACCTAAGTTTAGTCCTTCCCTACCATATTCTGTCTTTGTGACTTCAGTTAAAGTATTTAACTTCTCCCAACCTCAATTTCTTCTTCTGTAAAATGGAATTAGTATCTCAGCTCGTCCTAGACTTTTCACAGGATTGTTGAAGACTTCAGAAGAGACTGGCATAAATTGCTTTGTGCAATTTTATGGGTGAAACACATTAAATGCTTTACAGACATTTCATTATTTAATTGGTTTTGTCTCAACTTGTTAACCTACTACCTCTAGTAGAGACTGACTTTAAATCTGCAAAAATTGTTGTATATTTTTATTTGTGAAACTGTATAAAGTATACCAGGCACTACCCGAGGTTGCTCTTTTTAACAATACTGTAAATCATGGTATTGGTACTTTGCTGATCTGGTTGCAATATATTTTCTCTTCCCAAGATTGATTTATTTGGGGGGGGGGGTTAGGGAGGGAGAGAGAATCCTAAGCAGACTCCACAATGCACACAGAGTCTGACTTGATCCCAGGACCCTGAGATTGTGACCTGAGGCGAAACCAGGAGTGGATGCTTAACCGGCCGAGCCACCCAGGCACCTGTGACATATTTTCTACACAAAACAACTCCGTATTACCACTAAGGGAGACCCAATGTTTTAATGGGCCTTTGATGTATTCCATCTACTATGCAAAATGCTGTATCTCATTTATTTATCCAAACATGTCATTCCCACTTAATAGGTGATACCGAAGAGGCTGTTACTTTCTGGAATGGATCTCTCAGTTTTTTGGCATTATACTACTGCCTCTGATAAGATCTGGTGGATAGTTAGTGGATATTGAAGGTTAAATAAGGTACTGAATATGAAAAAAGCATGCTGTCTGGCATATGGTATGTAGTAGCTGCTGAAAAAATGGTTGTTCATGAAATTCATAGGGCAATAAAATTGAAATAATTTATGTGAGTGTACTTTATAAATGGAAAATACTATACAAATATAAATTATTTTAAAATCTCCGAGTACACTCTTGCTGTTTTAAATGCCATAGAGGTTCAATGACTGAAGATTGTATGTTTCACTTCATTCATATTATTTGCTTCTGGATCTTTAAAGGACTACTCCTAATCATAACATTCCTTCTTTGAGAATATGTATGTTTAATGGTAATTCTTTGTGAAATGTTTTTAAGAAACTGTAATTTTGCTTGGATTCTTCTTTCTTCTTCTTCTTCATCATCATGATAATGAACTGAGTGCTTTCTATGTACCAGGCACTGTCCCAGGTGCTTTAAAAATATTGCTTCATGTAATCTACAAGGGGAGTACACTTTTAACCTGCATTTTATTTTATTTTTTAAATATTTTATTTATTTATTTGACAGATCACAAGTAGGCAGAGAGGCAGACAGAGTGAGAGAGGAGGAAGCAGGCTCCCTGCTGAGCAGAGAGCCCGTTGTGGGGCTCGATCCCAGGACCCTGGGATCATGACCTGAGCCTAAGGCAGAGGCTTTAAACTACTGAGCCACCCAAGCGCCCCTTAACCTGCATTTTAAAGATGAGGGAACTAAGGCAGGGAGGTGATGTGACTTGCCCAAGAGCACGTCGTAAGTGTGCCTGTATTTGAACTCCAGAGCCCAGCTATTTACTGCTAAACTGACTCAGCATAGGCAGATATTTTGCAACAAAGTTCACTATGACAAAGACATTATGGAGGTCTTGTGAGTTAATTATGAACAACTTTTATTTGTATGTTCCTCGTGGGATAGTAGAGAGAACTCTGTGGACCAGAAGTTGGGACTTCAGTTTTAGTCCCAGCTGTATCACTAAATAGTGAAGTGTCCTTGGGCAGTTCAAGAAACCCCTCTGGACTTCAGTTTCCTCACCTGAAAAATGAGGGATTTGGATGAAATTAGTTTTTCTCAAACTGTAGTTCTGAACCTCAGATGTCTTTGGTTCCCCTCCCACCAGTTTGTGTAGTTATAGTTTTGTCTGTTATAATGGTTTATCCGTTTGCCAAAGATTTAATTTTAAGCAAAGAATTTCTGAAGTCAGCAGTCTCTGAAATAACTTAATGACAAGTCCTCGACTGCTTACTATGTGTACAGCTTCTCAGTAATTTCACATTATTTTAGTATGTTAAAGGAGATTGGCATTGTTTACAGATGAAAAAAACTAAGGCACTAAAATGGGACATCCGTGAATTTTTGTAAAAATACGTATGTACATGGACAGAATATTTCAGGTTATCAGCTACCTGGGATCAAAGCCTGATTTTTTTGTTAGACTTACGTTCTTTACCCAGTTTTTATTCCCCCCTTCCTCATTGGTAGGGGGATAATACATGATCTCAGGGTCATGAGATCGAGCCTCCTATTGGGCTCTGCACTTAGTCAGGAGTCCCCTTGGGGTCTTGTGTGTGTGTGTGTCCGTCCGTCCACACCTCTCCGTATGTCCCGCCCACTTGCTGTGCTTATGCATACACATGCTATCTTATTCTCTCTCCAAAATAAATAAACCTTAAGACCTAAAATATTTCAAGTCTCTTCCTTTTTTACAGTTCTCTAGTAGTTTTACATTATATCTAACTGAAATTTAACCTCTATGGCCTAGAAGGCTTTATATCATCTGACCTCTTGCTACCTCTCAGACCTTTTTATTTTCTACTGCTTATCTGCTTTGTTCTCTTCACTTGAACCACATTGGCCTCAGGATCTTGGTATTTTGCTATTCTTTTTGCCTGGAAGTTCTCCAAAGCTCCCTCCTGGGCCTCATTCATATCTTCTATTAAATGTCACCTCCTGGCTGAAAACAACTTGTTTAATTTGTTTTCATAGCATTTGTCACTACCTGGCATTGTATTTATATGCTCATCTCCTGCATTGTAACATCGTTTTTTTTTTTTTTTCTAGCTCAGTCATGACCATATCCAGAGCTCTTACACCAGTGTTTGGCCTGGAGTAGGTGCTCACTAAATAGTTAGGAATGGATAAAGCCAACGAATAGGTGGGGCATTGGCTTTAACTAAGGAGGTGCCTTGAATGTAAGAAGAGGGAATTAGGAGAAGGTATGGTGATTTTGAAAGAGGGGAGTGGAGGGAGTTAGAAAATAAAGGCTTTTCATTTCTCTGTGAAGGGGGAGGTACAGGTGCAGTCAACTGCCAACAATTGGGAAGTTTATTTTATTAATAAAACTAAAGTAATGTGTGTGCACTGAAATATTTAAAATTCAACAAAAGAATTCAAAATGAAAACATTAGATGACAGGGAAAGGAGAATTCCTGATGATCATGAGTCTGGAAAGTCTTCTTGGAGATAAATGAGCTTAGGTTGGGCTTCTCTAGGCAGCTAGGATGTGGAGAGGAAGCAAAAGGTATTGCAAGGAGGAAGAACTGTAGGCTAAAGGTTCAGAAGAACCTGAGATGGTCTGGGAGATAACTGGGTATTTGCTTTGACTGCTGTGGGAAAGGAGGCTGCAGAGGTCCTGTTGGACTGATTTTAGATAAGTTTTATCCTGCAGGTGAAGGAGAAATACTGGATGCCTTGAGTAGAGGAGTTACAAATAATTTTAAATAAGAATGAATACTTTGGAGATGGTATACGGAATTAATTAGAAAGGTGGGAGGGCGCCTGGGTGGCTCAGTCATTAAGCGTCTGCCTTCGGTTCAGTTCCTGATTCCAGGGTCCTGGGATTGAGGCCCACATTGGGCTCCCTGCTCAGTGGAAAGCCTGCTTCTCCTTGTCCCACTACTTGTGCTTGTTTTCCCTCTTTCTCTGTGCCTCTTTCTGTCAAATAAATAGATAAAATCTTTTAAAAAGATAAAAAAAAAAAAAAGAAAGGTGAGAGATGTGTTTAAAAGGTACTGTAGTAAGTGTATTTGTTAAGATGAGATTGGAAAGGAAGAGACTGCATTAGAATTGCTTTATTAAAACAAAAGATGCCAGGAGCAGATTGCATGGATGTTGTCAGGAGAGGTGCTGGTCAATCAAAAACGCCATGGACTTTATGAACTTCTGTGACTGAAGAGTAGTGTTGCTCTTAATAGAACTGGGAATGTTGAACAGGGAAGCAGGTTTGGTGGGGGAAAATATACCAGGAAATAGTATATTACAGAGGAGAGTTTTTCTGTCTGTAAATATGAAGCCTTTGATAATTATATTAAAATGGTGATTCTCTATTTATAGTATAGTTAATAACTTGTCATTTTGATCATTGGTTGTTCCTAATGAAAATTTGTAGCTTCTTACCCATACTAATTAGAATCAAACTAATTTTGGTTAGGAAGTACTTATTCCTGTTCTAGTAGTTTTTAAGAAAAATAATTGCTCAGTGAATGGTAAGGAAAAATATTTGCTATCATATTGCTTTTTATGGTGCTTCATAATTTTCAACGTACTTTCACTTCTGCACTTTGATTTTATAGTAATCCAGTGACATGGATAGTTCAGATGTGCTGTTCACTTACCTGGTTTTGTTTGTAATGCAGTTAAATATGCTTTATTTTCAGATTGTTACAAGTATTAAATCTCAGGACGGTTTTCCCATAATTGAATGGGTCCTAGCTGCTCCTCTTGTCTAAGAGGATCTTGTGCTTTATCTAAACTCATTCCATTGAGTATATCTGATCTGTTCACTTCAGTAGGCTATAAGCTACTAAATGACACAGATACATCTTTCTTATCTTTCTATCCCTTATTACACCACTTAGTAATTTGATCATTCATGCAACGTTTACTGAGTATCAGCAGTGGTAGGCAGCATATTAGGTATTAAAATTACAGAATAAGCAGTGTCCTGTCATTAAGGAGTTAGCTAGGTCGATGACAAGGAAATAATTAACATTGTAGTGTGTAGTGTGAGAAATGCTGTGACTGATGCATCTTATTTTAGGTCCTGAACTCATTTGATATGGGGTAAGTGAATACAAATGATCTTTAGTTATGAAAATACAATTAGCATTTTCAAAAAAATTGCAGTTGGTTTTGAAACAGTTAAAAATTATATGTGAATCATCTGTTCTTTCAGTTATTCATGGTATGTTGCTTCTCTTTTAGCAGGTAATTGTATGCACTCTTGAGCTTTATACTTTCTGAAGTCCACTTGAAATGGGGCATATATAAATATATTGGAGTTACCATTGTGGTATCCCAAATACTAGGTATAGAAGTTTTAACACTTTGTACACTTAACTTTTTTTTATTTTTTACATTCTCGGTCATTGAATGATCATTTGGTATTATTTTTCACAGCAGGAAAAATTTGTATCATGATGTAATTTGAGGTTTTTTTAAACAACAGAACCAGAATGAAGTGTATAATAGTGTTGGCTTAACCATAATTGCTTCCTGCCTTTGGAGTTCTATGAAGATGAGAATGTTCTGATTGTAACAGTTTTCTATTAATTTATATTATGCAGGATGTTCAGCTTATGGGTGATTGGAATTAGAACTGTTATGCTCAGAATCAGTATATAGGTCCGCTGACTTAATTTTCTTCAGCAGTGATGTAATAGAAGAAATGATAAAACATTCCACTGTCTTAATAAATTGGTAAACTGATGGATTTCACAATCCAGATATTTATGTTGTTTTGATGGTGCTATAACTAGTAATAAAGTTTTCAACTCTTGGAGGTACTTTAAGCCAAAGATGTTTCATGGTATTTCATCTTTGGTCATTTAGCACCAAAAATATGAGCTATAATTAGAAACCCAGTAGCATGTTCATTACATTTTTGTTTAATTCACATTTTAATGTATAAGTTTACTATAATTAAAAAAAAATTCGTTGTGACAGTATGAGAAAAGGTATATCCTTAAATTCCATCATTTTGAAATAAAATATTTCAATTTTTCTACTCCAGAATAAGAGCTTACAGGTGTGACATAGTATTGGCTCTTGGCTTAACGATCAGGTTTAAATATAAGTATTAATCAGAGATGAACTTACTCTTCGGGTTCACATTTAAACTGTTGCATGTTGAAATAATCTAGGTCTCCATCTGCACATCTGAATTCATTTTGTAAAATATGGCAAACAGCTGCATTTCGATTGAAAGCTAAAACAACTGCAGGACATTAACCCATTGAGAAGATTACAGTAGGTTTTCAGTTCCATGTTAACTGTATTTATTAGAGAAAATTGACTTGAGTGCTTCTGCTTTTAACTGACTTTTTTTTTTTTAATGTCTAGGAGAAAGGAAATAAAGCATTGGGATGATAGGACTTTGATGTGTAAAGAAGTTATGTCTAAAGAAGTTAATTATCTAAATCAAATGAAATGTGGGTATGGGAAATAATTTTTTAAAGGTTCTAATGAGCTATCAGCTCATCATGTCAGAAAAATGTTATTCACCTGTTTGATTTAAAAATTAAATAACTTGACTGTGAAAGGATGATCACGGTTATAATAAACTACGATTGGGACCTTTTACCTCTTACCAATAAATACCCTTGATGTGAAACATTTGCAGTAGGGGGACAACTGAAGAGAGCTGTGGTTTTAATACAAATTTACTTTCTGAAGTGTCTCCTCTTCAGAGTGTTAAAGTAGGGTGACTGGATTTGCAAAATGAAAAAGGGGCAGATTGCTCCCGCAGTGTCATGGGACATTAGGTCACAGGATCGTGCCACACACTGGCATGTCTTCCAGTCTGATATGAGTCACCTTAAATCATATCTGTTTTTGGAGATTGGGGTTAATAAACTTTGAGTTTAATGTTTTCTCTGGGACATCGTATCTTTGCCAGGGTTCTGGTGGGATGAGGGAAACCATTTCTAAGGTCCTTGAGAGAGCCAGGTTCCTTTTTTATCACTGTCCTGATTCTGTAGGACTGTTCCTAGTCACTTCCTGTTTGTCTTCCCCCAATCTTGGATTTGGCAATGTGATTTTTCTTTTTAACCTGAGTTCTAATGGTGATGCTTCTTTTCCTATATTGTTTGTAGAAAAAAGTACTTATTGTAAAAGTCTGTGGGAAAAAAAAATGAGGTTTAAAAACAGTCAGTGGTCTTTCATAGCGTTAGCTTCTTTATGTGTTTTAGAATTTTGGTTTTCAGGCTCAATTTGAGTAAAAGGTTTTGTCTTTTCTGCTCTTTCATTTGCTCTCGCCCTTCGGGACCTCATACTAGAGCAGGACTTATGCTGGCAGATAGTTGGCCTTGCCACAGGAGGATATTGGGATATTCCAGATCTAGCCAACCTGCTAGTGTGCTGCTCATCTTAAGCCTCTGTCCTGTTGCCTTCTCTCAAACGCTTCATACATGGCCTGTCTCAGGCGGTAGTTTATAGTAGTTTTGTTATTGTTGTTGTTTTTGGTGGCTTTTTTTTTTTTTTTTTCATCCCTTCAGTCATCTTCATGGAGCCCAGTCCTTCCATCTCAGAGCTTGGTAAATACCCGGGTTTGGGTTTCCTATATCAGTTTTAGCCTCCATTGCCCACAGGAGCTGTCAGGTTAGAGGATGTATTAAGAAGATAAATTTCGGGGGCACCTGGGTGGCTCAGTGGGTTAAGCCACTGCCTTCGGCTCGGGTCATGATCTCAGGGTCCTGGGATCGAGTCCCGCATCGGGCTCTCTGCTCAGCCGGGGGCCTGCTTCCCTTCCTCTCTCTCTGCCTGCCTCTCTGCCTACTTGTGATCTCTCTGTCAAATAAATAAATAAAATCTTAAAAAAAAAAAAAAAGAAGATAAATTTCGCAGCAAGGTGAAGAATGAATTGAGATGGAAAGAGAAAAGCTATAAATAGTGCTTATAGAGAGGGCCATACAGTAGAACAAGATGGGGAGGATGTACGAACATAAGTAGAATTTTTTTTATTTGTTTGTTTTTGTTTTTGTTTTGTTTTGTTTTGTTTTTACAAATGATAGGGTGCAGGAGGAGTCAACGACAGATTTTTGAGCTAGGATGACTGCTAGCTGTAGTGATGATGTCAGTACTGAAAAATATTTTACAAGGAAACCAAGTACTTAATATTTATTGAATCGTGTTAAGGCTGTTTAGTGAAAATATTCAAGTTTCTGAGACTTGCAATTCTGAAAAAAGAGTAACCTCAATTTGTCATATAAAAGCTTTTAGCTGACCAGTAAAAGAATTCTTTCTCTGTACAATACTAAGTTAACGTTGTACGCTTACTGTGTGCTAAGAGCTGTTCTGAATGCTTTGTACAGATTAGTTCATTGAATGCTCACAACAACCCTAAGAATGTGGGATTATCATTCCCATTTTAAAGATGAAGGAACTGGAGTACAAAGAAGTTAAGTAATTTGCCCAAAGTCCTAGTAAGGTAGCAGAACTGGGATTTGAACCTAGACAGTCTGACTCCTGACTTCTGGTTTACATTAAACTTTACATTAAAGTGAAGAAATTCATTTTCCTGTAGAGCTGGTTCATTGATTTACTTTGTATTTTTAAAAGCTTTTAATTTCAAACTCATGAAATTACAGAGAATAGAATAATATATATATATATATATATATATCTCATATCATATATTCAAATCTGCAGATCATTTTTAAGGAAAATTATATTGCAAAATTTATATGGACAGATGAAATAATAGCTAACATTTATTGAGCACTTACTGCGTAATTGAGGTTTTTATCTACTTTCATTATTTTAACATTATTTTCACTAATTCTTGTTTATGGGACTACCACGTGCATTAAATAAAATAGCATATATTAGGATTGGCATCTACTTTTCCCCTTATGCATCAACTTAATTTTATTGGGAAAAAGTCACATTTTAAATTGATGATTTACTTAACCATGAGATTTTAAAATATCACAATGCTTATTTACGATCTACTGATTGACTTTATTATTTATATTTTAGGTTTTGGTTCAAATAGCAATTAGATTATGCAGTGGTTTTCTAATTTTGTATTTTACAGCTGCCCAATTCTTTATATTAACTCTTACTTGGAACCCCAATACATGAAATAGAAAAATCAGAGTTGTTCTCTGATTCTGGATGGAACTGGGAGGGTGTGCTTTGGGACAACTGGAAGCTCCTTGAAGTATTGCCTGTGAACGTTAGGGCTCCTTGGAACACATTTTGAAAATCATGGGGTTCTAGTAAAGTATTTTAATGAATCTTTTTCTTCCATAAAATGTTAATCGCCTAAGTGAGTACTTTTTTGATATTGTATTTGACTAAGCAGTTTTTTCTTCTTTACTGTTTCATTTTAAGGATTTATTTATTTGTGAGAGAGAGTGAGGACACATGCGAGTGTGATGGGTAGGGGGAGGGGCAGAGAGAGAGAAAGAGAATCCCAAGCCTACTCAATGCTGAGAGTAGAGCCCTAGGCGGGACTTGATCCCAGGACCCAGAGATCATGACCTGAATGGAAATCAAAAGTTGGATGCTAAATTGACTACTCCACGTAGGTGCCCCCATTTTACTATTTCATTTTAATAAAGAACATTAAGTATGGACAAGCAGATTTATGAAGAAACTAGAAATTTAAAATTTTCTATACTTTTTGAAGTAATTTATAATTGCTTCCATTTTTGATGCATTTACTTATAGTTAAATACATTTTGTAAGCTTTATTTCTTTTTTATTTAGATGAATAATACTGCAGCCAGCCCCATGTCTACTGCTACTTCAAGTAGTGGAAGAAGTACAGGGAAGTCTGTAAGCTTTGCAGCAGAGTTACAGAGTATGATGTAAGTATGTCTCTGTATCACACATTACTATTTTAAGTTTATTCAGGTTGATAAAAGACAACAAAAACAATAAAGTTTCTAAAACTTAACTTGGAAATGCTTACTTAAGTAACAATGAAGTAGTCTGATAATAGATTAAATAGCCATATAAAAAAGGGGCAAAAGTGATTAAAAATAGTAGGTGGTATTGTATTTGAAAAATAAATATTGGTTTATCTTAATAAAAGAATGGACAGTCACATGAATATTTTTGCTCTGGTTTTATCTGTTCAAATCTGTGTTACAGATTGTTTATTCCTATTTTAGTTTTAGATTTAGAGAATTTTGAGATTGATTATATTCTTGGATAGTTCAGATGTTTTCACAGAGGTTCTCAGTTTTTCACAAATATCATAATTCCATGAGCCTAATTTAAATTTCTTTTTAGTTTTGATAATATCTGAAATCACTATATTGCTAAATGTTGAGAAAAAATCTAGAACATTTAAAAAACACATTTATTGTTTTTGAGAAATTATACAGTCGTTAAGATTTCTTTCCTAAGGCCCTGTTTAGCTTGAGTTCTAGCTTTTTGCATTGAGTGACGTGGCTTAGCTTGATTTGGTAGGAGATAGCGCTCTTATTAGAGATGTCTGCTAGCATATATTTCTCTTTATTATTGGTTCAGGAGACAATTATCTGCATAAGTGGGACAACACATTAGACCTCTTCTTTTCCTGTGTGTACGTTATTTATGACATACAGGGCAAGTTGAAAAGAATGTTTCTGTTGATGATTTAAGTATCTTCCTCTTGTGGGTGAATATTGATAGTCCTCTTAGTGGATTAACTTTACTATGTGACTGTTCAAATACATATGCTGTTCATATGCTTGGTAAACATACTTTAGACAACAATGAGAACATTTAAGCCATAGGTTCTCAAGCTTTTTGGTCGGAGGATCCTTTTACATTCTTAGTTGTTGAAGACCTAAAGCGTTTGTTTATGTAGGTTGTATCCATGAATACTTATTTCTTAGAGTTTAGGACTCTAAATTTAAATAATATAAAAATATTAATTTATTTGGAAAATAATAAACCTATTACATGTTAACATAAATAACATGTGCCCTATAAAAATAATTATATTCTTAAACCAAAAATTAGTAATATTTTGTTAGATAAGATGAGAATAAATTTAATATATTTAGGAGCTGTATGGGGGAGCCTGTGTTTTAAATTATGGAAAATGTTAAGGGTTTATGCTGGTATACTCTTCCATATGATAAGCCTTTTCATTTTAGTTTTGTTGCTTTACATTAAGAATTTTTTATGTGGCATAATGTTAATTATATTTCAAAATAATAAATATGCTTTAGAAGGTTTACATTAAAGTGAAGAAATTCATTTTCCTGCAGAGCTGGTTCATTGATTTACTTTGTATTTTTAAAAGCTTTTAATTTCAAACTCATGAAATTACAGAGAATAGGATAATGAACTCCATGCATCCATCATTCAACCTTAACAATAATTGTGTTTTGCTAGTCTCATTTAACCTACTCTCCACTTTTCTTTTATGAAATATTTTAAAGCAAATCACAGACATCATATTTCAAAGTTGGTGGTGTTTATTAAAACAATATATTTGTCGTAGGTAAAAAAAAAAACAAGGTCTATAGCATAGGTCAGCAAACTATGGTCATGGTCCCATGGACCGGCTGCCTGTTGTTGAAAATGAGGTTTTATTGGACCCCATCCATACTCATTTATCTGTTACCTGTCGCTACTTTCATGCTACATGACAGAGCTGAGTTTTTGTGACAGAGACCATATGGCCTGTAAAGCTGAAAATATTTATTCTGTGGCCCTTTACAGAAAAGGTTTACCTGATCTATAGAAACAGCTTTCTATAAGGGGAAAGCTTTATTTCCTTTTGGTCATTTACACTTAGGGGAGGTTCTTAGTGCATTTGATAGACTGCAGGCCACTTAAGAAAACAGAAAAAAATAAAAGCTAAATTCAGCACTTTCTTATTAAATACTTTTGCAAACATCTTCTCAACTAAAATGCTTAAGCTGGATTCAGAATGCAAAAGTTATTGTTGGCTACAGCTTTGGAAGAAATGTACATTTTCCTTCTATTTCAGACCTCTTAGAGAGGCTACTCCTAATAGTTACATTCATCATTTATAGTCTGAAGTTATTTTTTTTCCCTTATGAATTGCTTCATAGAACAGGAAAAAAGGGCCCAAATTGAGGGAATCCTTTTAAATTTACCAATATCAGTATAAGGTTTTCAGGCTTTTGATTATATGAGAAGCAGTATATATTTATTCTTGCTTACTTCTGATGAGAAGTGCAGGATTAAATCTTCGTGTTTATTTTGTGTTGTAGAAATTCCATTCTGTGTATCCCCATTCACAGTTCTGTTAAGCCTGTTTATATTGTATTACCATTTTTTAATCCTCTACTGTTACTGTCTTTCACACCCATTCACCATAAATGGCTTTTTTTCAACTGGCTCCCTGCCCTCTACATAAGTAACAATGTTGTAGTGTCATTTCCAGGGAATAGTTTCAATGAAAGGTGTCCAGTTGTCAAGCACAGATGAAATTGTCATGATCTGCTATTAAATACAGAGCTGGCGGCTAGCAGGTCTGTACTACTGTTAGAGCCTTGATAGAATGGATCATATTTTAAGTTTGGCTTCTAAATAGTACAGTGAAGCATTCTTTAGGAGGTGTTTCTGTAGATTGTAAACTAAAGGATTAGCAGACAGTTGTTGGTGCATGGGGGATGATAGCAGCTTTCCCTTACCTAGAGCAAATAACTCAGCACATTTGCTACATGCTTCTTATCACAGCTCTTTGAATAATATGTGCTGGGAGGGTCCAGAGGCTTTTCATTTTTAAGTTATTGAACTCAAGTAATTTACTTAACTCCGTAAATTACAAAGTGAAATCTTTTCAAATCCCCATTGTAGGTACTTTATTTTGTAAGAATTCTTCAAAATGAAAATTTCATCCTTATTTAAAATTCACAGATTGAAAAAAAATTGTTTTAGCTTTTTTAGTATATGATAAAATTTACTCTCTTAACTGTATATATAGTTCTGCAAGTTTTTTGTTTTTAAAGAAATCAACATTTATTGACCCCTTACATGGCAGGACCTAGATGCTTTCCACTTAGTGTAGCAATAGAGGTTTGTGGAGACACATAACTATTAGGTAATAGGATATGAAAAATTAATTTCATGGTAGTACAAAGAGTGATGAACTTCTGAGAATAAGCTTCCTGAGGTCTCTACTTCTGACTTTTTCCCGGAACGCCCTGCAGTATTCTATGAGCACCTCAAACTTAGTATGTCCAAAACTGAACTAATAGTTTTTTCAGTCAGATTTGCTTCTTTTCCTAGGAGTTTTTGGGGGCATGTAGCAACAACTATTCATTCATTGCTGCCTTAGGTGAGGGCATAGATGTCTATGTGAAATGGCATCATTTGGCTATAATTTAGCATTTTGAAGTTAGGAGCTGTGAAAGAGTCATGTTCCCAGTTCTAGCCTCATGTTAATCTGACTTTAAAGAGACCTGATATGTAAACATATGTGTAAATATTAGATATATATTCAACTCACACAGCATTCCTTCAAATATTGTTTTCTTGGTGCATTTAAGTTTTTAGGAAATTGGAGAAGAATTCTTAAAAGGTAAATAGTGCTAACAATTCATTCCAAGTTCAGAGGTGCTTTAATACTACTGACAATAGTGAATGCTGGCACTGCCTAACTACTTCATGTACCATTTCATTTAACCTTCACACAACCTGGTGAGATAGATCCTACTATTCCCCTTTTAAAAATTAGATGAGGAAATTGAGACACAAAAGTAAGTAACTTACAAAAACTTGCCATTAGAGTAAGTGGCAAAACCTTATATTTAAGCCAGGAAGTCTAACTCCCTCAAGAGTCCGTACTTCTGACATATTATGCTAAACTACATTTCAGCCAATCACGCTTTGATTTTGATTTAGAAAATTTAGTTTATGAATCAGTGTTTACTAATTTATGTGTGAGTAGTATACTCTAATGAAATAATGTGAAAGCTGAATAATTATTGTTAATTAGTATTGTTAATAATGAGGTCTAATTTTTTTATAAGTATTGGATGAAGTTATTTTCATATTATCATAGCATTTATTTTAATTTCCTATGCCTAATCACCAAATATTTTTAAGTAAGGTCATGTCAATAATGAAGAGAAAGTGTAATATTTTGTTGAAATTATGTATTTGTTATACTTATAGGCTCCTTATTGGATGCTCATATTTGTGATATGTCATAATTTTGGATATAAACATAGCTACATTGTTGAATATTTAAATGTTCTATTTTATTGCCATTAATATTTTCTTTTAATTCTTGATAAATTTACACTAAAATATGTGGATAAACTTATCCTTGTACTTTTTGTGGAATGCATCTATTTGGAATATTTTAAGATATACATTGGTTTATAAATACAATAATGCGGAAGATTTTAGAATTATTTAAAATTGGTCACAGTCTTTCCTGAAAGTGAGAAAATCTGTGAAAGCTGATTGAGAACCTAAAAAGTGGTATGTAACTGAAAGTTGGTTTTACCTAGTTTCCTTTCAGAAATGAAATAAGGAAATGTTTAAGTTGCTAGATCCCAACTGAATTAAGTGCTTGCACCAAAAAAAAGTGTCGTCTTATAAATGGTACAAAATAGAATTTTGAATTTGTACTGAAATATCTCTATCAGTTATCTCATGAAAAGAAAGTAAACAAGGCTTTCAAGTTTAGGATAGAATGTCTGTAATTACCAGGGAGAAAAATATGTTGCTCAGTCTTAGAATGAATCCCTCAAGTCCAGGGGGATGGTCATTTTGGTAATTCTCTAATGAAAATCCGTAGTTGTATCGGGAAAAATAGGTGACAGTTCATAGATCCGTCATTCAAAAGTACTATATGGTTGCAAAGTATTTCACTGGAGAATGAGAATACTCGTTCTCAACCAGTTTGTTGGCAGAACCAGGATGTAGCTGGTTCACGGGTACTTCTAGAATTCACTTACCTCTCGTACATACATTCCATTGTGTTCCTGAGTGCTTACCTAGACTGCCTGTGGTGGTACGTAGTATATATATATGCTTCATGTTCAGTATTAACTTTCTAAAACCTGAAAACCTGGGAATTCTGAAGAACGTTTCTCAGAGAAAGGACTGTAGACCTGCATCTACGTCATAGGGTTTATATGAAGATGAAATGAGATTCTGAGTCAAGGCAGATAGTTGCTGTTTCCATGCATAGTAGGCACTGTCCTGTTAGTTGTTGCCATCATCTTTTAAAAAAAATGGTTCTCATCAATGTCTGGTTAGGAAGCTTATAAAAATGTTTCAAGTGCAGGGGGAAATGTTTGCAGTTTCATGGGAAGAATTTTTATAATTACAGAGAAAAAATGAATTGTCTGCCTTGTAGCCTGCAGTCTGGTAGAACTTTCAGCATTGATGGAAATTTCTATTTCTGTGTTCTCCAGTATGATAGCCACTAACTATGTGTGCTGACTGAGTACGTTAAGTGAGCTAGGCAACTGAACAACTGAATTTTACATTTATCTTAATTAACTTTAAATAGTCACATATTGCAAGTAGCTACATGTTTGACAACAAAGAAGAAATATGGAAAATATAAATTATACATGGAGGGGCGCCTGGATGGCTCAGTGGGTTAAGCCGCTGCCTTCAGCTCAGGTCATGATCTCAGGGTCCTGGGATTGAGTCCCGCATCAGGCTCTCTGCTCAGCAGGGAGCCTGCTTCCCTTCCTCTCTCTCTCTGCCTGCCTCTCCATCTACTTGTGATTTCTTTCTGTCAAATAAATAAATAAAATCTTAAAAAAAATGGTTTAAATTATACATGGACTACTACTTTTCTCGGTTTCTTATATATATTTTTTTAATTTTTAATTTTTTATAAACATATATTTTTATCCCCAGGGGTACAGGTCTGTGAATCGGCAGGTTTACACACTTCACAACACTCACCATAGCATATACCCTCCCCAATGTCCATAACCCCACCCAGTTTCTTATATTTTTATTGAAATTGGGAAAATACATATACGTGTTATATCATTTTTTAAAATTTACTATTTACTTTTAAGTAAATAAATAAGTGCTGTCACCAATTTACTTTCTGCTGCTTCCTTTCTTTTGGCTGTCATTGTTGCACAGTTCTTTAAAGAGTTGGGGATATTAATTTTTGGTTACTTTGGCAGGTTAGATTTGATTGGGAGGTTTAATATTATATTTCATGTTCCATTTTTTGGAAAGCACAGATAATACTGAAGTGTGTTTCTTAAAAATGTTCCTTTGTAAATTTACATAATATATTTGTGTTTAGTCTTACTAAAAGTCCCACCACTATAGCTCTGAGCATATTGTATTGTACTTGATTATTCTGCCAGGGTAATTGAATATGTAATTGAATATGTAACAGCATTGTAAGTTTTGGGTCCTCATTTTCATTTAGCTGGTTTTGTAGAATTTCTGGTAGCTAGAGAGTTAGCAATATGTTATGCAGTATTTTGTTAACTTGTTATTTTTAACATGCTAGGATTTCAAAAACTTGTTATTTTTAAATATGCCAAATTCAAAATTAATCTTTAAAAATGGTAGTGGATGGGGACACCTGGCGGGCTCAGTTGGTAGAGTGTGTGACTCGATCTCAGGGTTGTGGGTTTGAGCCCGTGTTGTGTAAAGACGACTTAAAAAAAAAAATCTCAAAACTGTAGTGGGTAAAAATGGATTCTTCAAGGGGCATCTGGGTGACGCAGTCATTAATCATCTGCCTTTGGCTTAGGTTATGATCCCAGGAACCTGGGATCAAACCCTGCATCGGGTTCCCTGCTTGGCAGGAAGCCTGCTTTCTCCCTCTCCCACTTCCTCAGCTTATGTCCCCTCTCTTGTTGTGTCTCAATCTGTCAAATAAATAAATAGAATCTTAGAAAAAAATGGATTCCTTAATACCGAAATATATCAAAAAGTGGTTAGTAATTTTGGATTGGAGATTAAAATTTAATATTACCATTTTATATTGATTGCCTTCTAACATTGAACGCTATCAGTAAAGAATGTAAATGACTCTTTACACAACCTCAAGATCAAGAGACCATGCTTTAAAGACTGAGCCCGGAAGGTACCCCAATAGTAGATTTTTAATAGAGGGGAATGAATCTTTTTTTATTTTGACAAATTGTAGGTCCAAGCTTCATGACCATTTTTAAGTTAGCTGAGGACAGTTCTGATTCTCTGTAGGTATGAGACCAATATGCGCTTTGTATTACATCCAAAGAAATGAGAATTGATTTATTCTGTGATGTACTTTTAACATGTTAACATATATATTAATATGTGTGTATATGTTTTTGATGTACTAAAATAGGTCACAAAAATATATATTTTTGTGACCTATTTTAGTACATCAAAACATCAAAAACATATACAAAATATATATTTTTGTGAGTGTGCTACTTTTGCAGATGTATCTTTTTTGACATCTCTGCATAAATATTTAAAAAAATCTTCAAGTATCATATGCCTTTTAAAAATTAGGTTTTTCTAACTGGCATAACATTTTTTCATGGGACAGAGCAGATAGAATTCACAAACCACTGTTCTAAGGAAGAGAAGTGAGAAATAATCCTTCATCTGTTATCTTTGACTGATTGCTTTCTTCCTCTTTTTTTCCATGGATTTCTGTCTTGAAAGAACCAGGCTTTTCCATGGCTGGTAGGGTGTTCCTAGCCTTTTGGGGTTTCTCCCTTATTTCTGTTTTATGTAGGTTGGTAATGTGTGTTTAATAGGGATAACAATACACTAGTAGTATATTTCTGCCAAGTTTAAATTAATCTTTTTGGGCTGAATTGGCAATCAGTTGATGCTTATTTCTACAATAAAAATAACATTCTTTTTGTGTGGAATTACTCCCAAAGAGTCAAACTTGGAGTCAAGTACTTTATTTTTTTATTCTGTCTCTTCCAACCTAGAATTTGGGTTTGATGGTATCTTCTGATCGAATTTGGGTTTGATGGTATCTTCTGATCCTTTGGAAGGATGTGAACAGAGATAATACTTGTTTTTAATATACAGTAAAACTTTACTTTTCTTAAAATTTATAGTAAAATATGAATATTTTAAAGGGTAAGTTAATATAAAGGACAATAATGCCACATATGAATGATTTAGATAGCATGATACAGTGGAAAGGATTGTAGATTTGCAACCGGAAGATCTTGGTTCACTTCTGCATTGGTGAATTTTATGTTAAGAACAAAATAACTCCCCCCCCCCCAAAAAAACCCCTAAAACCAAGAAAATGTTATGGATAGGGGAACTGTTACATTAACATTTTTTTTCAAAATTAAATGTCTTTCAGTTCATGTTATTTTCTGAAAAAGAAATCAGGAGATGAAAGATCATAAAGAACACTTTAAACTCATGGACTTAAAGCAATATTAATGATTTGGTATTTATCTTTCTAGTTTCTGTCCATCGCATATAAAAAATAAATATCAAAAGCTCATATTATAACTGCTATTGTATAACTTGGGCTTTTACTTGTATAATATGATAAGCCCTTTCCATTTTGATAAATATATGGTATTATCTTTAAGGCTATGATAGTTTATATTCCATTATCTTGTCTTTAAGCAATCTTGTTAAATACATGTTTCTAATATTTCAGTGTTACAGATAGGATTGTAATGAACTTCCTTTATATATAGATCTATTCCTCTCCTCCTCTCTTTTTTCTCTCACTTCCCCCTGCTTTCTCTCTCTCTACTGTGTGTGTATGGGTGTGTATGTATATGTATCTTTGAGCACATGACTAGATATTTCATTAGGATTAGTTCTTTTAAGGTTTTTGTTGACCTTTCATCAAGGCTTTAATGAATTGCAGTCTCACCAGTAGTGCATATATGTGTATATACCTTGCCAGTATTGAGTAATGTGACATGTATTATTTATTTATACATAAATTACATATGTTTTCATTTATTTATATGTAAATAAATATATAATTGAAGTAAATTGACAATGTTATATTAATTTCAGGTGTACAGCTTAATAATTTAACAATTGTATTACCCAGTGCTCATCAAGATAAGTGTAGGTATCATCAATCACCACACAATATTACATTATTACTGGCTATAATTCCTATGCTGTACTCTTTTTTTTTTTTAAAGATTTTATTTATTTTTTATTTATTTGACAGAGAGAAAGATCACAAGTAGGCAGAGAGGCAGGCAGAGAGGGGGGGGGGAAGCAGGCTCTCTGCTGAGCAGAGAGCCCGATGCGGGGCTCAATCCCAGGACCCTGAGATCATGACCCGAGCCGAAGGCAGAGGCTTAACCCACTGAGCCACCCAGACGCCCCCTATGCTGTACTCTTATCTCCATGACCCTTTTATAACTGGAAATTTGTACCTCTTGATCCCCTCCATCTATTTGCCCATCCCCCAGACCACCTCCCCTCTGGCAACCACCAGTTTGTCCTCTGTATTTAAAAGTCTGTTTTTTTGCTTGCTCTTTCGTTTTGTTTTTTAGATTCTACATATAAGTGAAATCATATAGTCTTTGATTTATTTCACTTAGCATAATACCATCTAGGTCCATCCATCTTGTTGCACGTGGCAAGATCACATTCATTCCTGTGACTGAGTACTCTTCTACTGTATGTGTGTGCCATATCTTTATCCATTCATCTGTTGGTGGACACTGGGTTGCTTCCATACCTTAGCTATTGTAAATAATGCTGTAGTAAACATTGGGGTGCATGTATCTTTTCAAGGAAACTGAGGCAACTTCTAGATGACGTCCTTAACTCAGAAGAGGCAATAAGATCTTCATACAGATAAGCAGAAAGAAGAAAATAAAAGCAATCTGTAATCTTTTACCAACACAGAGTCTCATACTTTGTGGTGTGTGTTTGTGTGTCTGATATTTTGATTTCCTTAAGGTTTGTTTATAGTGCATGATTTCTTTTCAATATGCAAGTTTTCATTTTTTTTTTCTTCTTAAGATTCTATTTATTTATTTGACAGAGAGAGATCACAAGTGGGCAGAGAGGCAGACAGAGAGAGAGAGAGGAGGAAGCAGGATCCCTGCTGAGCAGAGAGCCCGATGCGGGACTCGATCCCAGGACCCTGGGATCATGACCTGAGCCGAAGGCAGCGGCTTAACCCACTGAGCCACCCAGGCACCCGCAAGTGTTCATTTTTAATGTGGTTAAAATCAGTCTTATTTATTTATTTATTTATTTATTATTGCTTCTGCCTTTGACTGAAAGCCCTCCCATCAAGTTTTTTTATATATCGTCTGATATATACATTTCAAGTTTCTAGTTTCTCAAGTTTAATATTTAATCCATTATTTTATTGTATAGTGTCACGAAGGGTTCCAAGTTAAAACAGTTTTTAAATTGGTTTTCCAGTGGTCTAACCACCACAAATTATATAAGCCTTCCTTTCCCTCAGAATTGAAATGCTACCTTTATCAGATAATAAATTATTATTTTTGAGTTTTCTGCTTTGTTCCATTGAATTGTCTTTTCCTTTGCCAGTACTGCATTAATTTAGTTATTATAGCTTCTTAATATGTTTTAAAATTTGGTATTGTAGTTCAGGGTCATCAGCATAACTTTTCCTTTTAAAATATTTCTTGTCTCTTTTCCTATTTTTATTCTTCCAGATGAATTTTTAGGAATCATTTTATCATGTTCCAAAACAAATTCTAAGTGCAAATTTTAAGCAGTTTCATTTTTCTTCTTTTTATGCTTTTTGCTGTATACTCAGATTTCAGACATTGGTCTTTGCAGTTCATTTTACTTTTAAAGTTGATTAATGAAAAAGTTTTACAGTTAGAAAGTTTATTTGAAACAACACTGGGTAGAAACTGGCTAATGAATGAGTTGGTTACTAGTGCAGGATCAGAGACTCTGAAGAACGTCTCTATTTTCTTTAATATGTGTTTTTCTTGCTTGAATGTAGAATTGTGCTGTGCCTGCAGTATATAAAAATCAGCCAAACTATCCCCTTGGTTTTAAGTTATGCAGTTATTGTCTTATTTTTGAATGATGAGCATGATTAGAAATAAAAGACTAGCTTGATTTTTTATAGGTATGTAAAACTGTATTCTTTTTTTTTACTTTGTTATATTAGTCACCATATTTGATTCCATTCCATGATTCATTGTTTGCTTATAACACCCAGTGCTCCATGCAATCCATGCCCTCCTTAATACCTACCACCTGGCTCACCCATCCCACCACCTCCCTCCTTTCTAAAAGTCTTAGTTTGTTTCCTGGAGTCCACAGACTCTCGTGGTTCTCTCCCCCTCCAATTTCACCCCTTTAGTTCTCCCTTCCTTCTCCAAATAACACGGAGGTGTGTTATTCCTTATGCTCCACAAGTAAGTGAAACCATATGATAATTGACTCTGCTTGACTTACTTCATTCAGCATAATCTGCTCCAGTCCCATCCATGATGATAAAAAAGTTGGGTATTCATCCTTTCTGATGGCTGTGTAATATTCCATTGTATATATGGACCACATCTTCTTCATCCATTCATCTGTTGAAGGGCATCTTAGCCCATTCCACAGTTTGGCTATTGTGGACATTGCTGCTATGAACATTGGGGTGCAGGTGCCCCTTTCTTTCACTACATCTCTATCTTTGGGGTAAATACCCAGTAGTAGTTCAATAGGGAAGTTCGATTTTTAATTTCTTGAGGAACCCCCACATTGTATTCTAACAGAATTACTTATATATAAGGGTGTCTATGCAATATAAATGATAGAAAATGAGATATTTAATATATTCATCATATAAATATATAAGCTAATTTAAGCCATCAGATGGGTTTTATTTGACCATTTTAATGAACATTTTATAGTTTATTTATGACATTTATTACCGTGTATAAGCAGGATACCAAATATAATTACTCTTTTTTACTCTGAAATTTCATTGTTAGTATCATCTGTTGCGATCCATTTGTACTGTAGTGATGCCCTCGGGTATGACAGAGGTACTTTGCTCCTATGATAAATGGCCCTACTTCATGCTGTTTAATTTTATTTATTTTTATAGAGTTTTATGCCCTGCCATCCCCCCACCCCCCCCCCCGGCTGCTAATTTTGCTGCTATCAATGTGCCACACTCTGGTAATGTTTCACTCCCCCCCTTTTTTTGAATACTGCTTCCAGTCTGTGATAGACTAGTAGTCAAATTTAAGCCAATATTTAAAATAAGAGTTCATAAGCTAGGAAGGCCTGAGGCACTACTTCTGAGAAAAATCATATGACCACTGGTGCATAAACTTAGTATCAATTTTGAGAGTTGAGTTTACTTACTTCTTAGTTCTGGTTTTGGCTGTATTTTTAATAGCTGAAATTGTCAGATGGCAGGTCAAAGTTTATTTGTAAGTCCTATGTTTGGGACTAAATCTGTTTTCTCAATGAAACCATTTGAGGAACTTTAGTTACATTGCTGGGTTAGTTCAGTACACACAACTTTTTTTTTTTTAATCCATAAAAAATGTCTAAAGTAATCATCTATGTCTAATTACTGTTCATATCATTTTGAAGAAGTAGGCAAGGCCACTGACTGAGGACGGGAGGTAGGGAAACTAGAGGGGAGGGGTGAATGTTTGTAATGGTAAGTGGAGTTAGGGAGTGAAAGCTAATTAAGAGTATGCTTAGTCTTGCCTAAGTTGTCCCAGACTCAGCTGAGCTTAGTCAGCAGTTATGGGGGCTCTAACAGTGAGGTTGTATAATTTCTATAGCAGTGCTTAGCTGCTGGGCATAGGACTGGAAAAGAGGCTTCATCGGACTGCTTTAGAGTTGTGAAGGGCAGATGTAGCAGAAGAATATTGTAGTTTAAGATGTTAGAGATTTTGATCCCTGAGTCTTGGCTGGTAGGCAGGATGGAACAGAAAATAGGAAGGAATTGATCAATTTGTAGAAAAATGGGAGAAAAAGAAGGGTTTGGAGATTTCAGTGAGGTTTTAAAATAAGTAGGTTAAAAGTAGTAATAATGAGAGCTGAAGGAATAGAAAATGTAACAAAATAGAAGTATCAGCTTGGACATCTCATCCTCTAGGAAGGCTTTCCTTGCCTGTTGCGTTTTGTTAATTGCCTTCTTGTGTGCTGTGGCCTCTCATACTATACTCTTACCAAACTCCTCATTGTATGGTAGGGATCTTATCCGTTTCTGTTCCCCACTGTAAGCTTTATGACTGCAAAGATTGCTTTAATTTGCCTGTATTACAGTGCCCTGGTACCTATGAGGAACCTAGTAGGTGTTAAATAGAATAAACAGGAATAAATAGAATAAACAGAATAAACAGGAATTCCTGTTCATAGTGGGTAGTTTAGAAGGACAGTGTTCAATGGGAGTTGCTAATGTTAAGAAGAGGTTGGAAGTCTTCAAAATAGACCAGACAGGAAATGGGGGTATGGGTAGTCTATCGTCATACTGTAAATTCACATTAGAAATTCAAATTAGTGCTTTATTTTGGTTTTCCCCTGATTTTTTAAGGTTTTGAACATTTGCATATCATGCACCAGGTATTTATTTTGCTTCCTTACTAATTTTGGAATTGAAGTTTTACCATTCCCATTATTCTCTTAGTACACTAACTTTAGTTTCTTCTTCATCTTTACCTCATGAAACACATTTTTAGGTATAACATTCTGTATTTAGAGAATCTCTTATTTACTTGAAATCTCTACTGTGTCCTTAGAAAATTGTAAGATCAATGTAGTGTTTGGTTTGTAGAAGAAGTATGGTCTGGTGGAGTCATACAGATATGAGTGAATCCCTTTTAGTTTTCTTTTCTTTTTTTTTTTTTTTTGTATTGCTGTGAAATTTTTACTATTTATAAAATTTGTATGATAATATCCAATCTCTCAGATTTCTCATGTGAATTAAATCATATATGTAAGTCATTTATATAGGAGATGGACAGGTGTTCAGTGCAAATCTCTCTATAAATGTCTGCTTTTTCAATCAGTTTGACTCTGTAGGATTACAGATAACATTTAACGTCGGCAAATCTCTGTAGAACCACCTGTCTGCCTTCATTCAGAAACAAATCAATCTGGTAATGTCAGTTACTTAGACTGTAGGGATAATTTGAGAGTTTTTAGAAATTGTTTAAGGCGGTAAAGAAGCTGAAGAGCAGAGAGGGATGAGGTGATTTGGCTTAGGATGTGTAGTTGGTTAGTTTCAGGTTTCAGGGTCATCTACTATTAATGGCTCAGAAAGTGTAAGGCTTCATTCATTTAGATACTCCTGGGATGTCTAAATTTCCTGATTAGAACCTGACTTTTAACTGACAAAAAGAGCTTATCCTTGTTGCTTTCATATGTGTTTTAAGTTTCCTTTAAAAGATCCAGTGGTGGGCACCTGGGTGGCTCAGTAGGTTGAAGGTCTGCCTTTGGCTCAAGTCATGATTTCAGGAGTCCTGGGCTGCTCAGTGGGGAGTCTGCTTCTCCCTCTCCCCTGACCCCTCTCACCACTCCTCTCTCTCTCTCAAATAAATGAATAAAATCTTTAAAAAAAAAAATGCACTGACCTAAATATCACCACATTTCAAAAGCCAGATGTTACTTTTACAAATTATTCTTTGGTTTAAAGCTAGTTTTTTTTTTCCCTCTCATCAACTCCCAACATTTAGTTTAAAGCAGTGCCATCCATTGTAGCCAGTATGTGAACTCTGTATCATTGGATTTTTATGAGGTAAGTAGCTTGAGCCAGATTGTTAACCAGTCCCCTGTGGCCTTCACTGAGTTCATTTTCCTGTGAAAAAAGCTGAGTTAAATAGTGTGCATTGGATGCCATTGGTTTTCATTCTGGTGCAGACTCCTCTCATTGTGGACTTGTAATAAACCATTCTTAGACTATCACCTGTTGGCAGACCACATTTGATCTGAAGGATTATTATATGCCAGTGCGTTTAATTTATTCATTCAGCTAATGCCTGTTGAATGCCTACTGTGTGCTAGACACTGTTCTAGGTTTTGGGAATATATCAGTGAATAAAACAAAACAGTCTGTCATCTCATGGGGCTTGCAGTCTAGTTCTGTTAGAAATAACGTTACTGTTTCTCATTTCTCCGAAGTTCTGTTGTTTTCGTAATGAACTATTTTTGTAGTTCAGTTCTTTGCTCTTTAACCTTTGACTTAATTGTTTATATTTACATGTAGTTAGTGTAAGATGTAAGAACATTTTAAATTTAATCATCTTTATTTTTAAGTTGATTCTCCTCAATCTAGTTATAGAATTTTATCACCCATAAATAATGGTTATTTCTCTCTTAAATCAGAACTTCTGAAATATTAATAGTGAACAGTGAAGATAGTAGAATTTTTTATCCCTGATTTAATGGAAATGCTTTTCATATTCACTAGAAAGTATGATGTTGGCTTTTGGTTTAAAATAGTTTAAATCATTTTGAGGAAGTAGTATTATATATAGTTCAATATTCTTGAATTTAAAAAAGAAAATGAAAGGGAGTTGAATTTTATCAAATGCTAAAAAAGGTAGTAGATAGCAGAGACTCCCTGATTTATCAGTAAACCGCTGATTTAATCACAGTTGTAGCAGACAGTGCTTAAAAGAAAACTCAGCAGGTAAACTAAAAGCCAAAAAACTTAACATTTTTTCTTAATGCTTGTTTTTAGTAGACTCAGTCATGGAAGAATGAGGGATGAGATGTAGAGAATTACTGTGCTTCTATCATTCTGACTAATATAGGTCCTTTTTTTTTTCCCTGAGTGCAGTTGTCCCCAGAAGTACTAAATTCAAATTTAGAAACCCCATTTATATTACAGTCAGTAACATTTATAATCAAGGTCACACTGATTAGAGACATAATTTTATGGTATCAGTGGAAAGATAATAAATATAAACATCTTTATAAATTCATTAAGTGATAATTTACTAAGTACATATGGTATGCTATGCCCTGTACATACATTTGCCTAAGTAAATACTTATAAATTGTGATAAGGATTGTGAAAGAAAATGTAAAAGGTACTAGGAAATGGGAATGTGAGAACTTAATTTAGGGAAAGCATCTCTTAGGAAATTCATTTAAGCTGAAACCTGAAGGATCATTAGGCTACACAAGGAATTACGGGAAGAGGAAGTATACTACCATCACTAAATAGGCATTGTGCACTGACATTTCCATATATTACTCCACTTACTAGCCCTGTTAGTTGGATAATATTATTCCCAAATTTAAGATGAAGGAAACTGAGGATTGAAGAAATTCATTAACTTTTTTTCACAGCTACCCTGCTGTTAAGTAGTCCTGCTGGGATTTCATCAGGTCTTTCCAACTCCACAGCCAAAGCTTTAACTGCCATGTTATGTTAGGGAGATTTGAGAATATTTTCTTAATTATTAAATAACATAAGTTATATCTTCCTATTTTACTTTTTCTCATTTTTACACCAGAGCCCTGTGTTCTGTTTCTATAATTAGAGTTAAGTAGGCCGCTTAGGGTATGTACACATAAATATTAAAGATACATAAATATGTGCACACTTGCATATATACCTATATATTTATGTTTATATAACTTTAACTTTCTGATTTTAAAAGTAACAAATTTGAGAGATTTTGGAATCTTCAGAAGGACAAAAGAAGGAAATAATCTCATGATTCACAGATAACCACACTGACATTTTTTATGCTTATTTCAGTATTTAGGCATTTATTATTTTTTAAATTGTAATCAGCCTGTGTATACAAAATTATTTACTGATAGACATACAGTGTCCAAATGACATATACATCTCTCTGGTTTTGGAATCTAGTAGTTTTTTTTTTTTTTAGATTTTATTTATTTATTTGACAGAGATCACAGGTAGGCAGAGAGGCAGGCAAAGGTGGGGTGGGGGAAGCAGGCTCCCTGCTGAGCAGAGAGCCCAATGCGGGGCTCAATCCCAGGACCCTGGGATCATGACCTGAGCTGAAGGTAGAGACTTTAACCCACTGAGCCACCCAGGCGCCCCTAGTAAATTTTTTTAAAATAGTTTCATAAAATACTGATTTTGGCCTTCATATAGTAGTGAGAAGGAAGAGGTTTCACACTTTTCATGAAGTCAAATAAAAGGTATTCTGTTATAGTAGTCCTCTTTGGGAGTCAAATTTGGTAAATCATTCTTTAACTTTGTTGATCTGATGGAGTGACGTTTTTATAAGAGATATTTATAATCTAATTTCTGTTCTGTTTTTCTCATTTCTAAGGACTATAAATAACTTGAAAGAGTAAGACCTAATCTTGACTTGTAGTTTACCATTCAAGAATATTGTACTAATTGTGTAACTATTTTTTTTATGCCATTACTTTTCATTAACTGATTTTCATCTGTTGCATGAAGTCAGTTTTGTGTGTACAGAAAAATAAGCCATTTGGATTTCAGCCTTCTATTTAAATGACAGTCCCACAGGATTTTGTTTCTTTCATTTGCATTTTTTAGTTTCTACCATTTACCTATGCCTTTGCTTTTGTAGACAGACCCCAAGGATGCCAGAAGAGTTAAAAATAGGTGGAATATAAGCCTTGCCACATTTTATGTTTATTAACCAATTTTAAAAAATATTAAAGGTCAGATTTTGTTTTTATCAAACTTAACATCTTGCCTTAAATGATATATGCCTATTCCTTTTGGGTTCATTATCTGTCACAGTGATTTGTGTTGAGGTATTTCTTTTGTGCACATCTGCCTCCAAAAGATTTTAAATACAATTGCAGAACTTTACATTTGTAACTTGAGAAACAAGGAAACACATTTTAAGAAGAAAATCAGAATGCCATTCCATAACAGTCATACATAAATCAGTGAAATAAAATTCATTTTAAAAAGCATGATAATTGGGGCGCCTGGGTGGCTCAGTGGGCTAAGCCGCTGCCTTTGGCTCAGGTCATGATCTCGGGGTCCCGGGATCGAGTCCCACATCAGGCTCTCTGCTCAGCAGGGAGCCTGCTTCTTCCCCCCTCTCTCTCTCTCTGCCTGCCTCTCTGTTTACTTGTGATCTCTCTCTGTCAAATAAATAAATAAAATCGTTAAAAAAAAAAGCATGATAATTGTTCACTGTAGTTTACTTTAACTCTTATTTTAAAGCTGGTGAATATAAATTGAGTTTAGATTTTAGCCAGGTATCATATTATTCACATGTAAGCCCTAAAATGATGTGTGTAAATAATTATTTTGTCTTAGCTTCTTTCTATGGTAGTAAATTTTTATTGAAAATGTCTCCAGTTTTTAAATATATAAAGTCCAACCTTTTTTTCTTTTCCAGCCATAAAAGTTATTTTAAAATATTTTTCCTTTTTCTTCATATAGTATTTCTTTAGTATGTCTTTTTTCTATACCTGTTACCAAATCCCTTTTCTGTCCTTTTATTTTTTGTTTAGATGATTGTTCATTCATCTCTCCATCTAGTCATTCAATAATTCGTTCAAGAAGTGTTTATTTAATTCTTATTATATGCTAGGTATTTAGCTAGGTGATGTGGAGAGGGAGGAAATAAGGAATGGGAATTCCTTTTTATCTATGCTAGCAACATTATGAAGTATGACTTATGTACCTTTTCTTGTGGGGTTGTCACATGGAAATAGATTTTAACATTTCCATTTTACAAATGAAGACTTGGGTTCAGAGAGATTTAAGGATTTGCATAGAGAACATAGTTTATAACTGACAGAATTATGATTTGACTCCAAGAATATCTGATTTTGCAGTGTTGTTTGCTTTCCTTTATGGGAGACAGGTAAATAAAGTACACTTCTTGTCTTCATGGGTTGTATGGTTTAGTGTTCTCTGTGCTTTGTGAAGATGCTGCTGGGCTACTCGGGAGAGGGGGTGAGATTCGAGCTATCTTCTCAGTCTGTCTCCCATGCAACAAGAGAATCTCCTTTAAAAATCCATTTCGCTTACTGGGCTTTCTCTAGCATTTCAAGTGAAAATGGATTTTGCAGCTAGATAGAAAAAAGCTTCAACAAAAGGAAAAAAAGAAAAAAAAAACCTTAAGATTCACCGGTTTGAAATTTTTTATACATTTAACCTATGTTTGTAAGGAGAGAGGTGATGTCATATACAGAAAGCAAAATAGGATGCCAGGAGATGAATATGAGGAAATGATGAAGATAAATATGTGAAAGGAGTTATAAATATACTACTCTGGGAATACAGAGGTGGGTAAGGGCATTTTCAATTTGGAGGATGAAAGCTTGTGAAAATAATGCCATTTGAATCAGGGCTAAGGTAATATTTGGCACAGTAGAAGGTAAGGGGAGGGTAGCAGTGAGGATAAATAGGGAACATTGCAGGTAATGGGAACAGTATGTTCAGAGACTTAGAGGCAAAGATGAGGCATATCTGCAAATAGTTTAATGTGTCTGGAGAGAACTGGATTATAGGAAATATAGACAAACAGTTGATTGATGTCAGAATATGGGAAGCATTAAATGCCTGACTAAGGAGTTACTTTGCTGTAGGTTGTGGGAAACCTTTAAAAGGTGTTTGGAAAAATAAAGGTATGAAATGTGTTGATACTGATTAAGGAGGATTGATTATAAGCAGCACGTAAGATGGACTGGCTGAGGGAAGATCCTCTGTAGCAGTCCATGTACTGGCAGTGGGAATGAAGGGTAGGAACCAAGTATAAGTGATCATGTGAAGTCTGGATTGTTGGGTGTGAATTAGTTATCAGAGGTGATTTCAAGGTTTCTATCCTGGAGGAAAGGGAAACTGGTATGCCAAGTAGGGATTCTGAGTGTTGAGTTTTATCATTTGTATCTTAGGTGATTCCAAAAAGATATGAGGAGGTTATCACAAGTATTTATAGTAGCATAGAAAAGACAAAAAATCAGAATGAAGCCTAAAAGGAATAGGGATACAAAAATAACCCAGAAGGTAAAAATGCAGAGATGCACTGAATAAAGGTACTCTCTGGTTGCTGAGGTAGGGCAAGAGTGTAACTTTAGCTTCTTAGCAACTAGGAAAGCATTAACACTGTGTCTTATACTGTCTCGAAGCAAAGCAGATTCACAGTCTGTGCATAGCAGTTAGGAGTATAACATTTTTTGGTGCTAAGGCCTGTGAGAATTTTCCTTCATAAAAGCCTGTTGGGCCGCTTAATTTTGTAGTCAGCAGTTACCTCTAGTAAAAATAACACCAAGTATTCAGTTGAATTTTGCAACATCTTTGGCCTCAGGCTTAGGAAGCAGCACTCTGAAGTAAAAGTACGCTTTATTTATTTATTTATTTATTTATTTATTTATTTATAAAGAGACTAACGGAAAGTCTGATCTCAAGATCAGTAGATTTAAGTTGTGCGTTCTGGGGCCAGTTTCATGGAACTCCAGGTTCCTGTTCTCCAATTCCCATTTAATCAGAGCAGCTCTACATTTATTTCTTTTATAGAGTGGGTTTGCATTTTAAAATTTGGTTTTTGAGCAGCGTTTGAACAAAGTTTTAAAAAGTTGGAAACCATTGACTGATAGCAGTGGTCCCCAAAGTGGAGTCTAGGAAACAATATGAAGACTTTTACTTATACATTTTTGTTCCTTAAAATTTCAACTTTCATAAATAATTTATAAAATGAATAATATGTTAGAAAGATAACATATATATATATATATACACACATATATAATTTATAAACAAATAACAGTTGTGGTTATCACATGTGTATTTTACTGATGGGTTATATTAAAAAGTGAGCTGAGCTAGAGGAATGAGAAGACTAACTTTTGAGATAATTTTTAATGAATATTATTTCACAGAATTTAGCCTTCAAAACTACTTGGTTTGCTGAAGATTTTAAAGTTTTATTCTCTGGTTAGAAACCTGGCTCATTCCTATTTTATGTTTCCATCTAAAGGCACAAGCATGTTCTTATAGTCAAGTGAATGGAAGTTTAAACTTTGTTTTTGTAGTACTAAATTGTAATAACATATATTGGGTGTGCTTGAGATTTTTCATAGTGTCTTGACAAACTTTATCTCCTTTAAATCTCAAAACTTCCTTGTGAGGCAGGGCAAGCAGGTGCATAGTTTTTCTCTTATTTCATAGATCAGAAAAGTCATGCGGGAGAATAAAAGGGCTCTAGAACAAAGTTCTTCCACTTCTCTGCCTTTTTTGTTACCTTTTGTGCTTCTTATCACTGTGCTGTGAACGCATTCTTAAAACATGGATCTAGGGCTGCAGATGCAAAGACCCAAAGTAGAAGATGGATGTCAAGGATTCAGTGGAAATAAGCATGGTTAGAAGAAAGTCAGGAAGAAGACATTGAATTTTGAATGAAAATGCTAAATATTCAGCAATCAGATGGTAAAAATTTTTCTTCTCGTTAGTAAGTTTCCTGTTGGTAGTCAGTGGCTCCCTGCAGACCTGAGCTGAGAATGATAATTTTTATACAGAGTCTCGGTGGGAAAAAAATGCCTTCAGGTCTGCTCTGGGTGACCTTAGGCTGACCAGCAAACACTATTGAAAATAATCTTCTACCTGCAATAGTAAATATGGCAGAATCATAGTATTTGAAAAGCCTTAGCATTATATAGTTCAGTACTGGTAAATTGAAACTCAGAAAAGTGTTTTGACTTTTTGTAACGTGATAACTGCAAATAGATCTTAGTCTCCTGACTTGGAAGCTCAGTCCTTTGAAAGTCCAATATGATAATACTAGAAGGAATTGGGGTGAGGTGGGAAGCTTGGAGAAAACCCAGCAAACCAAGTGTGAAAAAAATCCAGAGGAATAATTTATTAAGACTATGTTCTGTGAGTAGAACTAATCTTTCTTCCCCCCCTTCTTACCATGTAGGCAAGGATTTATTAAACAGGAAACCATTAAAAATCAGTAATTAAAAGGTTAACACCTTTAAAAATAAAAAATACTGTTCATCAAACTCGATCTTTATTTTTTGACGCTCAAGAAAGGAGGTTTTATTTATTTATTGAGGCCTCAATAAATGCACATTCATATGGTACACCGAGAGAACAAGGAGAAAATAAGACTGTATTCAACTCTAGGAATTGAAATAGCGATTTGAGGATTGAACATTCTTCATAGCATCAGTCTTTCATTTAGAAAATTTTCTGATTTCCTGGCTATCATACTTTTTCTTTTTATAATTTGTTTCTGTCATAGATCTACCTATTAAATACTAAGTTGCTGTGAGCAAGTAGATAGTGGTCATGAGGTACATTTTAACATTAGTACAACCCCTTTGTTCACATACATGTTTGCCAGATTTTGATTTCATTATGTGTGGGAGAGACATTCCTAAACTCATAAGAATGAAGCCTGCTTTGAAGAATAGTAGATGGCAACTCTTAAACCAGTCTTCTCACATGTAGTCCCTTATACCAAAGAGATTTAAAAATTCTGTACCTACCACTTGTTTTATTGTCTCCCTGTCCTAATCCTGAGTTTTGGCCTATCACATTTTTTTTAAATGGCCTCCCTTTCTCCATCCATTAGGTATATTCCTCTGTTTGTCTTTAAGGCCAATTTTCCTTTCATAGTCATGTGTTTTTTTCTCCAAGTCTTTCCAACTAAGAATAAAGTGCTGGTTCATGTACAACATCTTGCAGAAAAAAAGTTGTTATGCTTTTCTCTGTTCCTAATCTTTGATGGATTTAAAATTTGTGATAAGCATATCTTTCTGTAGGCTCTTAATTATTGATGTGCTCATCATAAAGCAATTACAGCTTAATTGATCATGTTACTATTCTAGATGATGTTCAGATCTACAGCTGGGGGCCCTCCACTGGAAGTTTGGAATCTAAGGCAGTGCTCATATGGATATGAGTGGAAAGATGGGAATAGTGCCTGCATGGGCAAGTAAGGGCATGTCCTTAGTATATATGGGTAAGAGGGAAATAGACTAGATAAATGAGGGACTTCTCAACTGTGTAACAACTAAGAGGAAGTTGAAAGTTCTGCAGTCTAAGAAATCCCTACAGTGGAGATAAACTTACTGGAGCTCTGATAATCAAACTCTTAGTATACTGTGAAGTCTAGCAGATTTTTTTTTCTATGTCGTATCTACTTCATACCATCTTTTATTTATCTAAATTAGGAAATTTGAATGTTTGTTTGGCCTGACAGTTTTTCATATAGACAGTTGTCTTCTGTATTTCCTATTTATTCAGTACAGTCATCATGGAATAGAAAAGAGACAGGACTAGGCATCTGTGATAATACAGTACTTAAGAGTAAAAAATTAGTATAAAAATCTCAAAGAGGGGAATTAGTTAGAAAATGAAAGTCTGAAGTCCTGTCTGCTTGAGGCCTGTGCTGGAGGCCTGTGCTGGCTAAGATTCCAGAATGGGTTATTAAAGGCAGGTTTTGTGAGACACCTAGAAGGTGAGCACCAGAAGCCCTATAGTTTCACTCAGTCTTAACCATGCCTTGCAAACTCTCTGGACTGTCAGGGCTCTACTAGATTTGTCTCAAGAACATAGGACAAATATAGCGTTTTAAAATTTCAGTAAAGCATTTGACAAGTTCGTGGTAAGACATCATTGACAACATGGGTAAACAGACTGGTGCCTAGTTAATACAGTTGTACAGTTTAATGATTTACAAAATATCTCAAATTATCGAAGACCTTGTTTTATAAAAGAGAGTTAGGCACCACAGGGCCCTGTTTCTTGTTCAAAGTGGATAGACTGAGGGGTGAACACGGGAGTTCTCTTAGTTTTTTGAAATGTCGTCTTTTGGAAGTGGTAGTAGATTAGAATTTGTGTCATTTTCCTGAAAGTGTCTCGCAATTATGAATTAGGAGTAAACTACTAGCTGCTCTTCACTCAGCATCAGAGAGAACTCTGAAACAGAGATGAAGTAGATGATTTCAGGGAGCTGGTAATATGTGGACAAGCTGGACATTCCCTTACTTCAGTGTTGTTTTGAACAGGGCATCTCAAACTTTGTTCTTCTTGGGGATCTTTTGAAAATGCAGATTCTGATTCTCAAAGTCTGGGATTTTTGTGTAAGCTTTCAGGTGCTGCTGGTGCTGCTAGTCTGTGGACCACATTATGAATAGACAGATTTAGACTCTTAGGAGAATTTCAGGACTGGAAGTTGATAATAATAACTGCAGTGATTTTTCCTGATTGGGTTGTAGACACTTTACATGCGTTTATCTTAGTTTTCACAGAAAATTTTCAAGGTGGGGCGTACATATCTTTACAGATGAGGAAATTGAGACACAGGGAGCTTAAATAGCTTGCTCAAGGTTTTAAAATTGATGTAACTGGGATTTATTTTTTAATTTTATTTTTTATACATATTTTAAGTTTTTATTTTAATTCCACTTACTTAACAGCCAGTATTATATTAGTTTTAGGTGTAGGAATATAGTGATTGAACACTTCTATACATCATCTGGCCTCTCACAACAAGAATTAATGGTATAAGTGGGATTTCAGCTTAACACTAAAACCCTTGTGGGTCTATCATATTTATGAGATTCTATGATTTTTGTGAAACTGATTTTCCCCCATAAAAATAGTTTCTAATTGTAAGAATTTGCACCATTCAACTTGAGAGTGGGATTAAAAACAGCAACATCATTATCAGTACCAAACTTGTTGTATGGGATGTTAAACATTAAAACATATTGTCCACTAAATTTTTAAAACTGTTAGATATATATGATACATATATAATATATAAAGCATTTGTTATATATATCATATATTTTATATATATAATAATTTATATTATATATATTTATATAAATATAAATATATTTTAGTTGAAAAATACTGGCAAGTATAAAAAAATCCTTTATAATTCTACTGTTATCCAAACATAGTGATTATTACCATTTTGAGTTTCTCTGATAACATGCTCACCCCTATACAACTAAACAAAAAGTTGAGATTGTGTTGTTTATAATTAGGGTCTTTTTTTCTTCCTCTCAACACAGCTTTAATAATGAAAGACAAAACTCTTCCTACTTTACCCTCCCCTAATTTTCTCCTGACCACCATCAACACCACCATCTTCCCCTAGGCTGCAATCTCCTTTTCCTTTTCTTGCTTCTCCCAAGGACGGCTGCCAAATTCTGCTGCTGGTTTCTTTGTAATCTCTCTTCAGTTTAGCTATGTTTTTTCACGTTTGGGCCCAGCTTTTTCTTACTAAATTAACAACTAGTAAATCACTATGTCATTCTTTTTTTTTTTTTTTTTTAAAGACTTCATTTATTTATTTGACAGACAGAGATCACAAGTAGGCAGAGAGGCAGGCAGAGAGAGAGGAAGGGAAGCGGGCAGGGAGAGAGGCGGATGCGGGGCTCGATCCTAGGACCCCGGGATCATGACCTGAGCTGAAGGCAGAGGCTTTACCACTTAGCCACCCAGGTACCCCCACTATGTCATTCTTAAATTTATTCCTGGTTTCACTGGTTGATTGTTCTGGCGCTACATAAAATCTTTTGTCTTTCTCTTCTCAAATATTTTCAGTGACTTCTAATGAAATAAGCATGAACACTTGGGGAGTTGAAGCTAACGCCCATGAAGCATCTTCCTCTATCGGCTTTTATATCTAACCAGATCTTTTTCTGTCTTCTTGTCCATTGCCAGACAGGGTGCGAGTTTGCATACTTTTCTAAAATGTGGTATCTAGGATTTCATACCTGCATATGTACTTACTTCATTTTAATGAATGATTCTTTCTCTACCTTATTGAACTTGTTGGTGTGATCATTAAAACATTACGTACCAAATTAAAAATTATTGGTGAGGTTTGTTGACATTTGCGATGGTTAAACAGCTTTCTCTTCTCTCCAGTTTTTTTTTTTAAGATTTTTTATTTATTTATTTGATAAAGAGAAATCACAAGTAGATGGAGAGGCAGACAGAGAGAGAGAGGGGAAGCAGGCTCCCTGCTGAGCAGAGAGCCCGATGCGGGACTCGACCCCAGGAGCCTGAGATCATGACCTGAGCCGAAGGCAGGGGCTTAACCCACTGAGCCACCCAGGTGCCCCCAGTTTTTTTATTCTTTGATGACGTGTCTCATCTACCTGCCATTACCTGTGGCTCCTGGTCAGGGCATCTTTTCTCGGTGGATCCAAACAGATTGAGTAATATAATTTCAGAGCTTTATTCATATCCTTTGCCAGAAAAAAGTAGCTAGAACTCTTTTGTGGCTTCTCTAAGAATTTTTGTTTTTAATAATAGTGGAGAAAATGGTTGTAGATGAAATTGGTAGAGATAGTACATGTCAAAGAGTTACTTTCTAGAATTAGGTACATAATTTCTTTGGTAGGCAAAGATATACCTTTATCAGTGGATCTTTGGGACTAGCAAAGATTTAATTAAGAATTTGAGCAATTATAATTAGAAAATAAAATTTAGGAATTAAGGCCACCTTGTTCACTTAGCATGAGTGTGGGTGTATAACCCTTTTTAGGTAGGACAGTGAGACCATGGTAAAAGGAGTGTTATAGATTATTACAGAAACTAGGATTTGACTCCAGATCTGACTGACATAAAGGTCATGACTGAAATCATTATTGTTTTAAAAATTTTACAAATACAGAGGATTATAAATTCTTTTTAATGTAATGGTAATTTTTAGCTCCTAAATGGTATTTTCATGTCACATGAAGTATATATACTGTGTGGTGTGGACATTGAATAATATTATTGGTTATGATGATTGGCTAAGAATTATTTAATTCCTTGGAATCTTCATTTTCTGATCAAACCTGACCTAAATCTTATCCCTTGGTATACTCTACAGTTTTATTTTTCCTTAATCTCTTTGGTTCTCACTGACCAGTATTACTTAAAGATACATACTTTGGGAGAATTTCGAATCTCGGAGATTTTCTCTCTTTTTGTATTTTGTTGGTTTAATAACTTTACATTAATGATGTTTCTGAGAATTGATACCTTATTGATGAAATTGGGGATTAGAAGGTAACTTCAAGAAGGTTGTGTATACCACTGTAAGGTAGTGATTTGAGAGTGAGAAAGCTTGGGTTTGAATCTTTGTTTTTCAACTGTGTGACTTTGGGCACGTTTTATTACCTCATTTTCAGTGTTCTCATCTGTATATAATTATAACTCCCATTCCATAAAAGGGAGTTCTGAGAATTAAAGGAAATAACGTTTATAAAGGGTTTAGCACAGTGCCTGGCACAATAAACAGTCAGCAAAGAAAAGCTAACAAAAACAAAATATAGCTTCAATTAAGATATACTCTGAAAATCTTGGGAAGTATGTTAGGCACATATATTTTCTTTAAAATACATTAAGATGAGCTTAATTATATTTAAAGTTTAAAGTTTTAAGTTTTTAGTATAGATTGATTATATACTTGGAATAGCTATTTGAACCTAAAAGAAAAATATTAGTATTTTTGGCTGTATTCATCTTACTTAACTATGCTTCTGACCTTCTTTATTGGTATTACTTGTTGGACACATACTCACTGACTAACATGTCTGCTAGAAGGAAGGGAAGTAAAGTAAAAAACTGAAATTTTAGTGTTTGCTTTCTTGTGAATAGCTTTACAAATGTTTAGTGGAGAAACAATTTGGAAATGTACATATTTTATGTATCTGTCTTGTCTTTGGTTTATTTCTGAATGTAAAAGTTGTCTCTCTATTGGGCCCCAAACTTGGTTAATTTACTTATAGAGCTTTGTTTAAAAAAAAAAAAAAAAAATTCCCCTCTCATTTCCCCTTCCTCCTCAAGACCTTTTCCTCAGGTGATTCTGTTAATCAGTCTGATGTCAATGCCACTGGGCTGTAGCAAGTCCTGTGTCGTCCTGTGAGCCCATTAATGGAACATACTTGCTCAATCCTTTTTTTTTTTTTTTTTTTAAAAGCATATGGTCAGATAATAAAGATAGATATGGCAAATAAAAGGCTCCTTTAAAAAAATATGTCAACTGTGACATCTCTGAACTCAAATTGCTCATTATAATATGATTTTTTTTTAAATGTTTATTTGCATATAAGTCCGAGTGGGTTCTTTTTTTAAAGAAAAGTACAAATCAGATAGGCTGATAAACATGTAAATATTCTTATTTTTCATTTTCTTATTCTTATATTACCATATATATGTATTTTATGATATCCTCCTTAGGATATGTTTCATGAAATGGTTGTTCTAGTGTACCTTCAGAGCAGGACCTGGGCCTAGGGTGAGGCAAACAGTGTCTAGGGCACAATGTTTTAAGGAGGTGCTCATTTTTAGGGTTGGGCACAAGTAAGTACCTCCTTAAATGTTGTGCCCTAGACGCCTGCTTGCCTCACTCTAGTCCCAGCCCTGCTCCAGAGAGTAGGCTGCATATAAATTATTTTAATTTTGGTTTAGCATAATCACATGCATGCTTGGATGTTTTATAAAAAATTAATGACAAAATGAAAATAATGTAGCCAAACCCAAATTTATATTACCCAGAAGAAAAGTTAGCTGTTTGAAAAAGATAACATTATCATTTTATTCTTGCATGTTCAGTGATTGTCAGAGCTTCAGAACTTCCAGTTCAGTAGAATCTTGTCTCACCCTGAAATGTGCTTGGTTATTTTATCTACTGGCAGCTACCTGAAATCTATCATAAGCTTCTTAATTTGATATATAGTACATTCAGCTCTTAAACTTATGGATATCATTGAAGTAATAAGTAGTGACTCAAGTTTTACTACATTTTTATTAATAATTTTCAAATTCTTTGAGAATTTGCCTATGGTTTTTCTTTTCTTTTTTTTTTTTTTTTTTGAGTGCTACATCTGGAAATGCTCAGAAGTTGTTTGCCTTTTTAAGAGAACAGTTTGCAGTGAAAGTATAACTTCTTTAGAGGTGAGGTTCAAGTTAACAAATGATGAACCATAATATAAGGAAGCATAATATTGTGAATTATTATTTGGGAAACATAACTAATGCAGGCATTAGCTGCTGAAGCCATTAATAAAGTACCACTTGTAGAAAGCTGGAGAGATAGGTAACACAGAACTCTCTCTGTAAACTCTCAGAATGTAAACTAGAGAACAACTTAGTTTATTCAATAAGGACTGAATTCTTTAAGTTTGATATGTTTGTAGGTTCCATGATTAATATGTAATTAGAATATGAAAATGAGTATTTAGAGTCCGCTAAAATTTGTAGATGTGACATCACTGGCAAGTCAGGCATTTTGTTTCTTAAAGTTCGAATTTATTTAAATGCACCTTTTTTTTTCCAAAGTAAATTTTTATTTCTACTTACAGTGGTGCCAAAGTAAGTTTTTCCTACATAGAATTATTTAATATTTAGGTCTGTGGATAGTGTTTAAAAAAAAAAATAAACCCATAACAACCAAGAGTGGAGGAGTATCTAGATTTGTTTTTAGCTTTCTTTTTCATGGTTTCTCAGAAGTGTGTCATATTATAAATACGTTCAAAATGTTTTGCTCTGAGGATATGTAGCATTCCTATAAAGGTTAAATCAATAAAAATGATTTGGACACATTCCTAAGCATGGCTAGAACAGGTAGTCCGTTGTTTTAGGTACCCTTGAGTTCCTGGAGCAGATCATTATGGCGTAGCAAAAGAACTTACTAAAAGTTGCTTTCTATGTGTAGATGCATCAGCTTAAAAAAAGTAAGATTTTCTGGCCTTCTAGAAATGAATATTTTTAAAGTAGCCCCGTGTATATTGGTTTAACGGTGTGTTTTAAACTCAGTTAAAGTTTTGAAGCCTTTTTTTTTTCCTCTTCTCCGAATGCTGAAGATACACCATAATTGATAAGGAAGAGGTACGTACAGGAAAAATGTAATGGGCAAGCTTTCCAGCCGGTTTAGAATGAATGGTACTCTTATGATTAAAGAAAGTGTCACACATTATAATTGCAAAATTAAGAATTAGGTTTTTTTTTTTTTTTGGTTTTGCCAGTTTAGAGGAAAGTTCTGTAGTCATTGGGATGTTATCTGTTCATTTGAAAGACGAGCATGTATTTAAAAGCATTTAACTTAGGCATGTGTTTTAAAAAGCATATATATTTCTCTTGTGATTAGGGTTGGCTTTTTACTATTATACTGTTGCTTGGTAGAGTTTTATTTCATCCATGTGTTTGCTGTCTTCTTGTTCATTTAATATGTTTGAGTATGTAAGTTTATTTAAGTTTATATGTAAGTCTTCAGATCACATTATTTTCACATTATATTCACATTATATTTCAAAAATATCTGTCAGCTTATAATAGTAATATGATTTTTCTTAAAGTTTGCTTTAAAACGGCTTTGGGGTATTAGAATTTTTTGGATAATGTAAGCACAATGAATTGATCATGCTCTTGGCTGATTAAGGTTTAAATCAAGGTGGCAAATTTGAGTTATGTATATTAATGTAATTTCATTATAGAAAATCTCATCATTTTGTACATATAGTATATAATAACTTTTTAAATAAATACTTTATGAAAAATATTTTGTTATTTGTTGGAGCACATGATCTTATTTTGTAGCCAAGAAAATGGTTTGAATATGCCTCAGTGGAATTTTTTTACATATATAAATGTATAAATATAGAGTGGTTTAGTCATTTAGTAAGTAAATAATTTGGCAATATAAGCCAGATATTTTACTCTTGTAAAAAAGTTATCTAAGTGTTCCTTGATATATTCTGATTTATCATTATATTTTTAAAAATAAGAATATTTATGAAAATAAAAATAAGCCTAAAAAAATAAAATAAAATAAAAATAAGCCTAATCTGCATATGGATCTGTTTTCTTTCTGGATCCTGTGAATGGTAATTTAAAAAAAATCTATATGTTTTCTCTGGTCTTGCTCGTTCACTAAAACATTCTGCAATATGCTTATGCATATTATAAAGGAAATGTATTGTTAAACTTCTAGTGCTAAATCACGAATAGTGTTCTGACAGTACCAGTTGTCACTATGTAGCTTAGATATGACATTTTTGAATTGAGGTAGATACTAGTGGTAAGATGTTTTGAAAATGTTATAAGAGTGGGATTATGGACATTGGGGAGGGTATGTGCTTTGGTGAGTGCTGTGAAGTGTGTAAACCTGGTGATTTACAGACCTGTACCCCTGGGGATAAAAATATATGTTTATAAAAAATTAAAAAAAAATGTTATAAGATTTCCTCCTAAGATAAAGGTACTCAAAGAGGGAGGGAGGGAAGTGGGGTATGGAGAGAGAGAGAGTGAGTGAGAACATACTGTATGTGTTTAGTTTTAACAACTTGGGGAATGTAAAGAATTCTGTGTGAACATTCAGGTTTTAATAATACGAAAAATAAGAGTTTCTATTATGGAGAGGAGGTTGAATTAATGATCAAAAGTTTGAATTACATTAACTTTTCTCTTTATATTGTTTTACAAAGGTACTATAGTACATTGTTTTTGTAAGTACTATCTGCTTTATGGATTATCTTCTTAAATATTTTCATTTTGTGTTGAATTATTTGAAAGAGCAATAGCAATATTTTCTGCATTTTGTCAGAAGTCGAATAACTTTAAAAGCTTTACCAATTTCATGAGAGGTTAATTAATAAAAATTAATCTCACTAGATTACCTTTTATAACCAATTATGCCTGATATTAGGATGTTACTGTCTTAATGGAAGTTTTCTCAGATATTTTCTTATATTGTCCTGATATTTCAAATTGGGTATCCTTAGTATGAAATGCTTACATACTTTTACAGTTACTCATGTTATGGAAAATATACTGATTGATATAATGTAAGTTATTGAAGATTTTCTGTGCTATATGTAATACAGTATATATATCTAATATTGCAGATTTCTGTAAGGTGGTAAAATTTTATGAAATTGAGAATTCACTTAAGTTATCTTTGAGCTATATTTACAAACAAATCTTATAATATTATTGATTAAAGGGAACTTGCACCCTGTATCTTTTGGATACATTTTTATGTCTATTTTCTAGGACCACGTTACAGCAATACATTAAAAATAGTAGTTTAAAATATTGATTATAAAACATAGCACTTTATTATCTTTTAGCTTCACAGTGAATTCACTTTGCTTAGATTCATTTAAATAATTTTTAATCATTTGATAGAAATAATACCTTTTCATGTAAAGATTATCTTGGAAATTTGAAGTTTAAATTGAGATGTTCAGTGGAGAAATTAAAAGTAGAATTATAATTATTATGGCTAAAGCAAAATAAGTAAATTAAAAATCACAATACCTAACTTAAATTGTTTCACAAGTTATATAGGCAGTAAGTATATATATAGAAAATATACCTGTTTACCTCCAAGCCAGAATTCTTGTTTGAGAGAATGTCTCTAAATAGGTGTCTGTTAACACAATGGTTACACTCATATTTACCTTTGTGAACTAATAATTTGTTTAACTGATAATCATTGTTTAATTATTTTAAGTTTATAACTGGAAAATAATGTCCTTAGATATTACAGGTGTAGTTTTTCATTATTTTTATCTTGAGTTTCCCGGTAGACTGGGTTGTCTGCTTGATGTCTGTTAATGGTTTTAGAGTTCGACATTTCTTTGTTAGTATACATGCAAAAAGGAATTGGTTATCTCTCACAAAAGAACTATAAGCAATACCTCAGTTACATAATTTATAATTGTTTTTCTCTTTGTTTACAATTATTATTGTAAGTTCTGTAGTCACTCATTTGTGTGATTTTGTATGCACATGCAAATGCAGAGACTGTATTAAGATTTTGAGCGGACTAATAGTTGAAAGAGATTTAAGTTATATTTTGTTATATATTTTGTTTCTGTATAAAAATATGTCCACCTTCATATAAAGTTCTGTGGAATAGCGCAACATCATTATTCTCATTTTTTCAGAGTTTGTACGTGTATAGGTTTTAAAACCTTACTGATGGTCATTAATTGTGCTTTGGCTAGCATTTGTCCTTTATTATTATTACTACTATTTTTTGCTTATACTGAACCACCAAAATGGATTTAATTGTAAGACCTCTGCCTATAAGGAATATGTAAACAATGGCGGGCACACTCAAGGTCCATATAAATTTTAGAGGAACCTATAAATGCATAAATTTTAGAGTTTTAAACTTAGGCTTTTATGTAATTCTAGTAGATGGCATAATGATTTTTAGTGGCTACTATAGATGTAAAAAAATAAAAAGCCAGTTTTAAATGAAAGGTAAAATAAAATTTATTTGATTTTGTGGTAAAGATTGTTTGCCTTGTTTGCCTTGTTGTACCTTGTTAAGAATGTCACTTCTCTAATGTAACTTGTGTGTGATTTCTTAAGGGATGGCAATAGAAATAATGCAGATAATAGAACATTTAAGCTAATTTCCACAATAATCTTAAATACATGTCTGAGAATAATGTTAACGATGCAAATTTTCTGTCATCAATAAAATAATTTTAAAATATCTTAAGTATTATGAAAAGTTGGATCCACTTAATATGTCTATATGGTGCAGAATTCCTTGTGGGCAATTAATTTGAAAAATGGAAAGCACTTAAGATGAACTAACATTTTTCCTTTTTTTAATAGACTCAAAATCACATTTGGTATGATTTTTGGTCCTAGAATATATATTTGATGTTACATTTATGAATATTAATGAGAATGTAGGGTATTTATAGGAGATGTATTAATAAATGAATTTTTTTCAGTGCAAATATTAAATGCTTATGTAGCAATTAGCTTTTGAAGGACTCTTAGTTCTACACCTAATTTTATTTGGAAATTGTTTTGTATATCCTGGTAAATAATGGGATTTTTATTTTCTAGTCAAAAGAAAGCACATTTATGAAAAAAATGTTTTAGAGTTAACATCCTGTTCAGTAATCACAACAAACACCTGAAATGTTGATACGGTGTTAATTACATTCATCTAATACTGTCCCAAACCTTGAGTCCATGTTCTTAAAAAAAATAGTATAAAGGGGGGAAAATGCCTAAGAATTCAATGTAAGATGAAGATATTACATACATTGTAGTAAAAGAACATTTAAGCTCAGTTTTTGTACAAATCTTTTTAAAAAGTTATGTAGGAATGTATAGCTTGTTTTATAGGTTTGCTATTGAATGGACAAAAGCTTGTGGACAGCTGTGGTGACAATTGTGAGGAAATTCCCTTTGAATAAGGTATAGAATATCCCCGTTACTTTTTTGAATTGTAACACATTAATCAAAACACGTAGTCACTGAACTCCATAATCTTTGAAATGGCAGTATATTGTATTAAGGTGTATATTTTCATGATGTGAGACTTCCTTTTCTAAATATTTGTTTTAAAATAGTAAACATTGTAGATTTCATGAAGAATTACCTAATACTTGAGACAGCTTTGATTATTTTGCTCTTTAGAAAATACTGACTATTGGAGTTTATTGCTATCCTTATTACTGGAGTTCAGGGACAGAGGTTTTTTTTGCGGGGGGGGGTAGTTTTTTTCAGTCGGATTCATTGGTATAGGAGAAAAAAAATAGTGCATTCAGGTAGCCTATTGGGGTGTTTCTACCTAAATTATGTTTGGTTTTACTAGCTCCCATTTAATAAGTCTTGAATAGTAAATGACTAGAAAAAATGGTCATACTTTGTCACATTTATAATTTTATTATTTGCAGGAAGGATTTTTTCATATTGAAAGTATTTGTCTATTTGACCAAATGTGTAATGTCTTTAAAGAGACACTGTAGAAGTAGGCTGTCTCAGTGAACCCTTTATGTTAAAGTCTTTTGTTAGGTAATAGCATTTGTGATCTTAATGCTTTTGAGGAGCTTTTGCATGACTTCACTATCAGGATTGTCACATTTTAGTCTCTTGGAACAAGGGCTAGAACAGTATGGGAGGTTGATATTTGTATGCTTTGGACAGGAATTTGAGATGTTACCCTGTTTTGCCATCAGTTTTCAAGTAGGTACGGGTGCATCATTAATCATAGGAAATGCAAAAATAAATAATCCAGTCCCATTGGATTTTTTTATATGAATACTTACCTTTTCCCTTTTTTGTATATACAGTTGAGGTATTTAGGTAACCCCTAACCTTTAGTTTCAACAAAGAAGTACAGTATAAAAATATTACCACAGTTTTCATTTGAGCAGCTCTAGAGAGGAAAAAAAAAAAGCTCTCTAGAAGGATATTTGTTGAAAAAAAAGTTGTGATACAGAATGTCTTAACTCAGCCCCAATACAGTACTTGAAGACCACCAGTGTATAAAATTGAAAGCACATGAGTTTTGAAGCACTAGAAAAGGTTTGTAATTGATTAGCGCTGCTTGAAAGTATTGAAGTACAGTGAGTTTTGATTTGTGAATGGTTCTATTCAATAAAGATTAATTCTGTGTGTTTGATAAAATCTTAGTGCCTTCAATGAGTTAGTTTTTTCCTCCCTCTGCAGTTTATTTAACCATCAAATATTTCAGTGTTCTTTTAACAAACTGGAACATTTCTATCTTACTGAATTTAATTTTAGCATGACTGATTTAAACAAGTCAAACTATCAGTGATTAGTTTGAAGGGTGTAATTGAATAGATTAATTTTTTGTTCTTTTAAAATAACTAAAATGTATCATAATGTTATCATGTATATTTTATGCCTTTCTTGTGATTTGGAGACTATCCAGAGGTTCATACAGACTAACAAAATATTTTTCTGTGATTTCTTTTAAATTTTTGCATTTTAAAATGTTTTTAAAATTTTAAAAGTGAGATCTTTAACAGCTATTCATGTAAAATTTGGATTATTTATTATAATTCAGAATAATTTGTATTATGAGTCTTTTGGGAATTGCATCGACATTTTTAACTTTTAATATATGTTGGAATGCTCTTCTGTGTATGTTCTTGACTTTTTAAATTGTCTCCCTGGCTTTTGGAAGTTAGCTGTTAAAAGCAAGTTGTAACACTTCAACATTATTAGATCTTGAAACTATGAAGTTCTTGCTATGGACCACAGCTATTATTTTGGAAGTTAATGTTTACACATCATGTTCAGTTACTATGGTCAGTTACAAAGGCTTTATTTAGAAATTTAATCAGCTGATATATTGTCATAATTAACTTCTTAATTGTAAGAAACTTCATGAGTCAGATCTGTCATTTTCAATAAACTTTATCATAAATAATGGGTAGATTTTGAATAATGCAGATTGAAAATTCTTGTTCAATTCAAGGTAAATGGTGTGCTGAGAGAACAGACACTGAAAGATCTTCCTGTCTCTGTCTCTTTCTCTCTCTTCCTCACACACACACTTTTCACTCATACTGAGGCGAGCCAATTTTGTCCTTCACCTAGGGAAAGCTTAAACTTCAAAAAACTTATTTTACAACATTAGAGCACATACCTTTGATTTTTAATTAGGTTGTTTTGATAATCATTTATGAGAATTTAAGGCCTGAAGTGAGGTTTTAGACTTCAGATAGATTATGGGCTGAGGAAATGTTTGCAGTGTGATGACAACCTATACATAATGTTCACTACACACCTATAATTAGTTTGGTGTAGTGGGTCCATCTTAAATTGTCCTCCAGGTGCTAAAGTACTATTTGGGGGTGGGAGACACTAAATCCCACTTTTTAGAAGAGGAAGAATTAGTTACAATGTCTAAAAATATATGACATGCGATAGATGATCTTTATCTATTTCGCTTACTCTTCTGCCTTGTTTAGAAACTTGGTCCGGTTTTAGAAATTTTGTTGTAGAAATAGTTATTAAGGTTGTCACAGGAAATATAAGACCCTTCATAAGACAGGATAAAGAGCATTTTAACATATTATTTATGAGAGTGTTAATGTCTTTGCTTCTAATGCTGAAGTAGTCTTTGAAACTTGTATGGTTCCCCATCTGGTTAGAAAAATGTATTGCTTTTTAAACAGTAAGATTGTGAAAGAATAAGTTAACTGCTTGAGATGCCTGTTTCAAGTTATTCCTTCATATAACAATAGTTTTAACCATTTTTTCCCTTATCTCTTACGTAGGAACTGCAAAAGTTACCATGTATAAGCTGTAATTATAGTAGGGGCTGTAATGCAGCCTAGTTGTTTGTATGTTTTGTTTGCTTAATGCAGAAATTTTTAGAGTAATGTTTATTACCTATCATTACATTTCAAAAAAACAATCAGTGATTATTTTATGTGTTATAACTGGGGGGGGGGGCATGTTCAACTACTGAGGGAGTCACTACAGCAGTTTTATATTTTTTTGGTAAAATACAAACTGCATTTCCTCACCTTTTTAAGAGAAACCTTTTTTCTCCTTCAGGTTTAATTATTTCTCTTTGACCTAAACTAAGACTGATCCTCTGGTAGCCAGTTAAAATGTGTGAAGTAGGAGGAGTAAAGGAAACTCCAATCGTTAGTTGTAAGTTATAAAGCAAAGTTAATACAGGTATACAGAGCAAAAAGATTTATTTTAAAGGATAAAGGAAAATTTTATAAACTTGCCTTGTAGTTGGAACATGTTGGACCTCATAAAGAAAATCTTGTAAGTGTTTAGATATTTTACTATAATACTGTGTCAGCTGATGAATATTGAAGTAGTTTACTTTTGTATATCAACACTAATTTGAAATTGAATATTAAGGGACTATATTAGGCCTGTTTTCTTTCAAAGTTCAGCATGATTTAATAGGTATGGCTTTTTAAAATCATGCAGGGTATCCTTACGGAGTTTTATTTTTCATGAGACTAAACGCTATTCATTTTGGTAGGTCCGAGAATATGATTAAAAGAATCCTAGACATTTCAGTGTTTGCTGTGTGTTTATAACAAGTTTTCCATGTGGATAATAGTATATACATGTAAAATTAAAATCACATAGAAAAATGTAATTGTGTGTAGGTTTTCAAAGACTTCTGTGGACTTTTTAATATCCTGGATGTCCTGGATAACTATAAAGATCTTTTAAAAATGGCTATCACATGCTTATAAGTTTATATATGAATATATGCTTCAGTTATATAAAGTTGTTTAGAAACAAGCTTGTGCATCTATCTTATGATGCAGTTTAAAATTACAAATAGATTTCTTTTAGTCAAGCTGGATAAAATGTTAACTGTACTTCAGGTTTATTTCTGCACTAGAGCATAATGGTAGAGCATAATGTCGAGATAATTCTGTGGTCTGTTATTTTGTAAGATTGCTTCCTTTTTGAAGTTTGCTCAAATATTGGGAGCTGCCAGGGTGAATACTTCATAATACTTTGATTAATTTAGTGTCTCATTTTATTGCAGTGAGGGTTAATGAGAATATTAAAACTTTCTTTTACTGTTTCTAACTACCTCATTTCTACAGCTCTAGAAAACATTTTGACTACTGTAAGATAATGTCATTTTTCTATTTCAAGTCATTACTCCGAGAAGCAGATAAATTACAGATTCCAAATGCAAATATGTACAGCATTTTCATTTTCCATTTTTCAGTGCAACAAAATAGCATTATCATCATAATATTTAGTATACTACAACATTACCCGGAAAAGTTAGCAATTTATCCAAGAAACATACCTTTTTGTTTAACAGGTTCATCTCTTATAGGATTTTTAAAATATGATAACACTTACCCCAAAAGAAGTTTTGCTGACATGGTGTCACTGTGCTGAAGAGGCTGTTTGATGCCATAGTCCCTCCTTTTTTTTTCAGATAGAACTTGTACACTCTGTTGTAAATTCTGCTTGTAGCCTTAAACTGAAAATACAAACCATACCCAAACCTTGTTTTAGTTTTACAGTATGCCTGGAGTACATAGACTTTATATTTATTTTTTTCTGTCAAGAAATTATGTAGCTGGTAACATGTGAAAAGCAAGGAAACAAAACAAAAAGAAAATGAGCAAATATTTGAAGGACCTACTATTACTGCATAGACTGTGGTTAGAGAGCACTCACTGACTCTGTTGGTCTCGGTGGCTGGTAGTGACCTGCGGAGATTAACCATTTAAAAACCAGAGACTTCTTGCTGTCCTCCTGGAGAAAGTTTGCACCGCACTTGTGGTTCTGTGGTTGTTTGTGAGGCGAATGAAGCATTCACACAATCCAAAAAAGCAAAAGCTTTAAAACTCCTTTTTTTTGCAAGCACTATTACTGGAGAGACAGAATCATGTGGTTTGTGACCTCACAGTACTCAAAGTAAAGTGGGACTGCCTACCACTGTGGCTTTTCCCCCCTTGCTCTTGCTCTCTCTCTTTCACTGTCTCTCTCTCTCTCTCTCTCTCTGACAAAAGGCTTGTGGTAAGGCCCTTCCTGGCATCCAGAAGGATATAGCTTTTTAATTTTTGTGACTCATGAGGATTTGGATAGAATACAAATGCTGAAGGAACCAAACTCCTGTAAGGTTACACATTTGTACAGCAGAACTCTGCAGTTAAGGTTTTTCTTTCTGTTCCCCGACCCCCACATTTTTTTTCTTTTTTTTTTTCCTCCTCCCTTTTATTTGGTTCATTATTGTGTCTGTGGAAAAGAACAAAATTGGCTCAAGAGGCTGTGTGAAATTCTGAACAACAGTGATGATTTACAATAATTTACATCTTTGGATTGTATCACATTCTGGGGTCTGCTTCATATTTGCTGGGTGATTGGAGTCCTTCTGTTTTTCTTTTTCCTTGTCTCCTTAAACTTGTGAATCTGTAACTCATTGTAAAAAAGTTTACCTTCCTTAAGGTCTGGTTGCAAACTGCTTGCTGGGCTCGACTGTAATTGGCTGTCATGAAAGTGTTAGTCTGGAGATTCCTTTACAAATACTAAATCATGTCTGTCTAGTTAATGTATGATCAATATTAGATGCCGGCTCTTACAATGAAGATTAAATGTAATTAGTAGCTTTTGTATTATGTATATGTTTACCTCATGACCAGTTTGAGGATCTTATAAAAGTGAATGGCAAGAACTGTGACATAATTTATTGGATGAATCTTAGGTTTTTTTTTTATGCTTGTAATTTTTTATTTTTCAAGGGAATGTATTCATTTTATATAGTTCTTTAAATACTTTATTTGGATATTAACTTTAACAGAGCCTTTGATAGCAAATCTTATACACTATAAAGTAAAATTCTTATGTTGTAACTTATATTGTTCAATGTTATTGACTTTATAAGCTCAGAATGGAGTGGGTTAACAGAAGCTGTATTTTTTGTTTATAATAGAAGCTTTGAAATAAATTACAAAATGCTGTGTGTAGTAAGGAATAATCCACACAGACAGAGTATGTTAGTCGTCTCGATTTGCTAATTCTGATTCAGAAGAAAATTGGAAACATCTTTGTGAAACTATCTCCTTTTTTGCCCCTTTGGACATGTATGTATAGAACTCATTTTCTTATTAGGATGATTATATATCATAGGCAGAGAATTTCATATTTATGAATAGAGCTTCCTGTTTTCATCAGTTGAGAGTGATGGTGTGTTTTTCAACAAAAATTATAAAGCCGAACAGACCAATTTTCTAGACTTTTTTTTTTTTCCCCATTTATCCACGCCACTCTGAATTTGCATGTTAGACTCCTTCCTAGTGTGATAGTAACTAGGAGTGGCGTGAAGTAAATGACTGGGAGGGTGGGCGGAGACAGAGAATTACAAAACATTATTTGGGGGGTATAACGAGTTTGGGGTTGGAAAACACTAAGGATGGTGTTATAGCCAAAATATTCCCGCTTCTGATCTTCCTAGCAGAGTTCATTATCTGTTTTTGTTTTTTACTAGATAAAGATAAATGTACAAACACATTCATAACTTTCTTTACAAAAAATTCTTGTGCCCAGAATATACTGGCAAGACAAGAGATGACTTCAGTCCTTTATTGTTCAAATGCCCAGAACTTTTTCATAATAAACTCTTAGTGATAGAAAACGAGAAATACATTTTAGTGTATTTTAAAACAGATTTATTATGCCTCATGGTGTGTATAAACAGGTTTTACATTGGAAAGTAAAAACTTTCATTTAATGTGTAAGCTACTCAGTTATTCTCTTTCATAAATAGGTGTACCAGTGTGATCTATGAATTAATTTCCAGAGAATGTTAAAGGAGGGATATGTCTATATAATTTGTGGAATTTCCAAACATAGTGCCATATGCACATACAATAGCAGAATCAGGTAATTGAAAAAAAAGTAGGTAGCTGTTACAGTGTGTGTGGTAAGTAAATGCTTTTCCTCTTTTAGAATGAACTTTTAGTTTTTGCAGAAGGATTCTTTGACATCTTATAACCCCAATTTTTTGCTAAGTATTTGCCCCTTATTTTTTTTTTTTTTAATTAAGCGAACTTTGGCCCTCCAAATTGACTTATATGTATTTGAACAGTTTTTAACATCTGTGTGTTTTTTAACTGCTTGTTCTCTTTTTGCAGGTAACTGTCCTGTATGTAATTTTTTGGTCTGGACGATTACTCTTATTGCATAAGAGCTTAATAGATATTGTTGATTATGCCCTTTCTTTTCCTGTGAGGTCCATCAAATTCTGGCAGGAGAAAGAGAAGTCATGTGCTTTAAAGTTGGTATACTTATTATCCACATGCTTTTTTTCCTAAATTTAAAATATATCCTCATTAGAGCAAATATTACTTTGTGGTAAACATTTTAAAACAACCGTGGTAATTGGTGCACATTTGATAACTGACAGTTTGTTTCATTAGAAATAATACTACATGTGATGAAGAGACTGACTCATAGGTTACTGAAAGTAAAGCTCTTGATTATGGATTTATACTATGCTTAAAATTAGAAATGGAAACCGTAGATCTTCAAAATTCCATCCTTTTTGGGGTTATGTTAGTATTTGCGGTGTTGAAGTAAGTAACAAGTTTAGGTCGGCTGTATAAATTACATACGTTAATGCCATGGAAATGAAATACAGCTTTGAACTTGAAATCTCAGTTTCAGAAAGTAAAGCAATTATCTTGCTTCCCTATTACCTTGTATTTAATAAATTTGTCAACATAAGTTGAACTTTTTATATTACATACCGTAAAAGTGTTTTAAATGTTACATATATCTTCATTGATACTTTTGAATTACTTTTTATTTTCTGAACTAACTATCCTATTTGAATAGAGTAGTTTTATTAATATCAATCTTGTGCTCATTTCTATGTGTATGTGTGTGTGTGTGTCTGTTTTTTTGGGGGGGGGATTGTTTTAGACCTATTTACTATTCCTCTATTTTTCTTTTAATTGAAAACAATAGAAGCAAATGGTTTGGTGTAGGAATTTTGCAAATTGTAGAAATCCTGATTTGGCTTAAAATGTTCTCACTGATTGTGTGGTTTTAGTAAGGAACTTTCTTAATCTCTTGTTTCAACTTGGTTTGTGATCATTTTTTTCTGACAGTTTTTTTTGGATCTGATGTATAGCTGTTTAACTTTACGTAACATTTATTGGGCCTTATGTTGATAGTTTGAAAAATTTTTGTATTAGAAAGGTATGTATAATTTTACTAATGCTTTAAATTATGATTATGAGAGATTAATTTCACTTCCTCATTTTAATGGAAGTATATGTTCATGTATACAACTTCATGCACGTGTATGGTTTTTGTGTGTTTGTACAGGGTGTTATTTTGTGGTACTTTTTGAGAGTATTTTTTTCTGTTTTTTTTTCCTCCCTCCTCAGTTTGTCTTAATTAAATTATGTAAAAACCCAGAGCAATACCATGTCCATAATTGTTTGAACAACTTCATTTGCTTAGTATTAGCAACTATCTGTCTAAAGTGAAATTATGTGGAAATTGGATGCCAAAACAGAAAATACTTAACTTTCTCTCTCCCCCTCATTTCTCTCTTCTTTCCCCTTTCTTTCCTCCCTTTCTCCCCCAGGCCTTTCTTTCTTTTCTTTTATTTTTTTTTCTTTTTTCTTTCTCTTTCTCTGTTTTGATAGTTCTACAAAGTCTCAAAGTAGATTCTTAAGGTTCTAGTAGGGAATACTGACATTAATCTAAACTAATGAAGACCTGGTGGCTTTGAAGCCTCTAGCATTCAAGGCAAATCATTGTTCTATACTGATATAGTACACCTCACTTGTTGGATGGTATTGGCATCTGATTAGAGATTTTCTTTCTTTTAATAGTTTTTAATTCCTTCCTCTGTGTTAATTTACTTGTGACTCATTGTTTCATATGAGTTTAACACTTTAATTATGAGTATTCCTTGTCCCCCCTTTGTTCTTTGAAGTATAGAGTGGCCCATACTACATTTAATATAGTTGTATAAATAATTCATATTTCTTATAATTATTAGAACAATTCATCTTCTAATGCTGTCATTTTTCTAAGAAGAAAAAAAAGGCGAGAACTTGCAGAAAATATGGGAAATATGCTCATATGACAGCTGAGGATGTGGCTAGGCCAAAGCAGGAAACTACTACCCACAATGCAATGTTACATATACTACCACTTAATAAAATTTATATCAAACATGCTACTGACAAAACCAAGGAAAAATAATATCCCAACTGTACTAGTTAATGCACTAAATATATCTAGGGAAAAGTGAAACTAATCTCTTTGGAACCTTTGTACTTGGAGAATATAGTAAGTGAAACCGTGGGACATCATATAATACATTGGAGCCCTGTGGTAACTTGGCCTTTGTGCAGTGAGACTTGGTTGTAGGTGAAATTGTCTTATAATGAGAACCTTTTAGGTATTAACTTTCCTGAAAAAGGCACAAAACGACACCTGCTTTCTTTTTCAGTTGAGTTGTTGCCGTATTAAAAAGGGTTAAAAGGACATTATCTGGTAGGAAAAATAAGTTAATTATGAGATATATTTGTCATGATTATTTAAACTTTTTACCTAACTAGGTGTATTTCTTTACATTTTGTTTTAAGTTGTTTTTTATTGCCAGGTTTGAACTGGGACTTAGGTTGGGACTTCATTTGTCCACTGAGGCATATTTCTTTTCTTTTTTTTTCTTTTTTTAATTTTTTTAAGGATTTTATTTATTTATTTGACAGAGAGAGATCACAAGTAGGCAAAGAGGCAGGCAGAGAGAGAGAGAGGAGGAAGCAGGCTCCCTGCTGAGCAGAGAGCCCGATGCGGGACTTGATCCCAGGACCCTGAGATCATGACCTGAGCCGAAGGCAGAGGCTTTAACCCACTGAGCCACCCAGCCGCCCAAGGCATATTTCTTTTCAAAGTAATTGTTTTTCTTGTTGTTTCTTTTTACTAACCTACCTATAGATTACCTGATCAGTCCAAATGCTTTACCATAGAGAGGTTAGTTTAAAGCAAAAATGTAAACTGCTTTTATAATGTGGTTGATAAAGATATTAAGATATCTTCTTAAAAAATCAGGTTTCAATATACTTAGGGTTTCTGTTTATAAATCTTAATCATCTCTGCTCTTAGCTGTCAGACATTAGCAATTTAAATGGATTTAGAACCTTAGAAATTTAGATGAATTTGGAGGTTTTATAAGAGGTTTTGTAAGATTTAAATACGGGAACATAGTAGGGTTTTGAATTGATAATGTATAGAAATTTTATCAGAGAGATAATAGACTATCAAGCTAATGTTACTTATGAAAGATCCCCTCTTAGTATTCCAGCGTATGAAATTGTCTCTGTTTTATACCGGGCTTGGTATTTGTCATTTCATCATTTGAACATTAATAAATTGTTTGTCTGCATCTCTGTTAAGGATGATTTGCTTAATTGTTTGAAGTATTTTCTCCTTTAGAGAGGGCTTATCAATAACAGCTGTAGTACTGTGGCTTTTCTCCATGGATGCATGGTGGTCTTTGGAACAACGTTCTTCAACTTTGACAGGTGAGACAGAGGCTCTCCAGTGCCACTGCTTTTGGATGTATCTAGCTGCGGTTGGAGAAAGTGCATCTTGCCAAAATATATGGGTGAGACCACACACAGTCTTTAAAATAGTTATTGTAGGCTTATTTTTAGGGATACTTGTCTTGACAGTTCTTTTATTTGCATGCCAATTTCATTGCTATGTATAGATTTTTCATTGGTTTCAGTAAAGGCGATTGTAGATTTAGATCTATCTTTGTTAAGCTTTGTGTGTAGTTTACACTGGAAAATACTCTGTGTTCAGCCATAATTAACAGTGTAGAAAATATATTGAAAATGGATCACTTAGAATATTGATTTTTTTTTGTTTTTATAAATTTGACAGTATTCCCATTGGAAATCTCTATTTCTCAGAAAGTTTGGTAATCAAAAATTGCTCTACTTTGAACTTTAAGATTAAATAAATTATGGAAAAAATGTTAAATTATTCATATACCTTAATTACGTTAGTAGTAAGAAAAAATTTGTGGTTCTAGTTTTCAGAAGTACATAATTTTATAATATTGATATAATAAGGCATTGTTCAAATGTTTTACACTTTAGTAAAAGCTTGAAAGCATTGAAACAAATTGCCAAAAGTCAGCTTCTAAATGCATAGGCATAATATGTAAGCTATCCAGTTTTATGGAATGATTAAAACTTTATTCATTTTAGTAAACTATATAAAATTGACTATACATTTACAAAAGAGTATGTTTAGTCTTCTGAAACTGGCAACAAAGTGACCAGTTAAAGCATTCTTTTAGACTTTTATAAAATGTTGTTTCTTTTTATAAAATGGCAATTTGGATATTACTTATAATTCTTATTATTAGAGACAATATTAAAAATTCTTGAGTCCTAGCAGGTAATTGGTCATAAGATTTTTGACTTGATGATCACTGAATGTTGGTTAGGTATATTCAAAAATTGTAACCAACTATAAGGTAAGATTACTGTTTAATTCTAGATATTTTCATAGGGAAAATAGCATCTATCAAGATAATTGGAAATTTAATTTCCTCCCCAATATTATCATGATACCCTTTCACTGCTGAATGGTTCTGCCAGGAAAGCACTGGGGAAATTGTTCCTACAGCTTTTCCAGAGAACAAGTTTATAGAACGAAGAGAGAACATAGTATACACAAAAAGATTGTTTAAAGAAAACTTTGGCCCTTTCCTCTCAGCAATTGGTTATGTTTGTGGATCTTGATTGGATGCTGGGTTTTAAAAAAGAGCTTTATAAATCATTTGTAGGATATTTGTGGAAACTTCAGTATGGCCTGGATATTGATGATACTATGGAATATTTATTAAGTGTGATAATGCTATTGCATGTATATAGGAAAATACCCTTATTCTTAATAGAGGTGCATAATGAGTTATTTTCATGAAGTCAAACATGAATAAATACACAAAACAAATGTGGCAAAATGTTAACAATTGGTGAATCTAGGCAAAGGGTATACTGGCATTCATTTTACTATCTTTCACCTTAAATAGTGAGTTCTGAAAGGTGAAACATTTTGTGGAAAAGTTTTATAGGAACTTGATTTCAAGTTGAAATCAAATAGCGGGGGAAATTTTATTTATTTGTATAGTCAGTTTTAAAAAAATGAGTCAGTATGAATAGCCTGGGCTCTACATAGCAATTTTAAGATTTTAGTTTATAGTTTTATTTTTTACATTTAAATGCTATTCACAGTAAAACAACTAATTTTCACAAGTTTATACATGGAAAACATAAATTGGAAAATGGTATTTTGAAAGTACTGACTTATTAACTTGTTTATGCTATTAAATTATACTCTGTCAAGAAGTATTTTAATGAGCAGAAGCCTGTTATCTCTATATGCAAATTACTTATCTGGAGTCTGTGTCATACTAGTTAATACCCTGTCAGGCGTCTGTTATGTTTTTTCTGTAGAGGGCCAGATAGAATATATTTTTGACTTTGTAGGCCATAGGGTTTTTGTCTACTACTGAACTCGGCATTGTAGTGTGAAAGCAGATAAGTAAATTAGACAGTAAGTGAATGAATGGGCATGGCTGTGCTCTAGTACAGCTTTGTATATAAGCAGGCACTGGCGTGCCAGATTTGCTCACTCCTGCCGCCTATGCTTTGTAGACATGCATCTGTGGCCAGTGAAGAGCCTCTTGCAAAACAGGCAAGAAAAGTTTGAAATAATGATCAGACTTTTTTTTTTTTTCATTTATTTATTTTCAGCATAACAGTATCATTATTTTTTCACTACACCCAGTGCTCCATGCAATCCATGCCCTCTATAATACCCACCACATGATCAGACTTTTAATTTACATGTTATGATGGAATTCCTTCTTAAACTGTTTATAAAAATTTGTTTTTGTGTTCTGTTTTTAGTTTATTATGTTAAAGATCACAGGTATGGGTCTTAGGAACTGTGTTGAACTGAGCATTGCATTTTCATCTTGGTCATGTAATCATTATGTATTGTAAATAGTTTTATAAGGCACCCTGAGATCTTTTTAGGGATAAGGTTGGAATCCAAATAAGTCTTGATTGTAGACTATTTCCAAATTATCATAAATCTTAATTTTTAATTTATCCAGTTCATTATTAATAAGAAAAATGTGAAGTAATTTTATTAGTGATTGTGATGCACTATTTACCCTGTTTTCCATTTATATTTGAATTTAAATCTGAGTAGAAAAAGGACTTAATTATTTTTGGCATTAATCTCCAGAACATTCATTGCACCCATCATTGGACATAATATCCAAAGTAAATTAGTTTTCTGAAGATTCATGTACGTTAGGTAGACTGAGTATTATTTATTGGCTGCTGCTGCTGATTACAACAATTGAACAGGAAAAGTACCTTTTTAAAAAACGGATAAGGAGCAAATGAATCCGTGTTCTGATCTGAATTTGAGACCTGTAGTATATTAATATTTTAAGTTTTAAATAATGAGCTGTATAGAAATGAGATAGCTTTAAGCAAAAGTTTACAATTCAATTGTTGGACACCTTATTTTATCCATTAGCATTTTAAGCAATTCCAGTTATTACACACATAGCTAAGGATTAGACAGTTGAAAAATTATTATTACATAGACCTCATATAATTTCATCACAAAGGAGCAACCTTCCACCAATCTTTCTTCCTTAAAAGAAGCTCTGAATCTATGCTATCCTAGTTAATAAACAGGGATTCTGCCTCTTTGTCCTCATTTTTGATAAAGTTTTAACATGAATGCTTTTATACTTTTCCCCTTTCTCCAATACTTAATTATAAAAAAGACACACAAATCATTATAAGTAATAAGAATAGCCTATCTGGCAATGAGCATAAAAATTCAATATTTAGAGACTCAAAAAGCATCATCCAGGGTCATTAATGTGAGTTCATACTGTCCTAGCTACCTTAATATATTTTATTTATTTATTATTATTTTTTTAATGAAGTTTACCTTAATGGATTTTAAAAGGTAATACTGTTTTTACAGCAATTTAATAAACTAATAGGACAGGAGGAACATTTTATTAAGTATACTTTATTTAAAAAGACAGGAGGAACAGGAGGATCATTTTATTAGACAGGAGGAATAGACAGGAGGAACATTTTATTAAGTATACTTTATTTAAAAAGATAAATATTTAAAATTTATATAGGGAAGATTTTCATCTAAAGTTCAGAAAAAATAGTTTGGCATTTAAAATCATAATATGCATTTATTAGGAAAATTAACCTTTGAAGAATAAAACCTGACCTAAAGATTAGTGGTTAAATGAAGAATTACTTATTATATTTTATCTTTTGCACTATTTTAAATATCTAGGACTTTTGTTTGTTTTTTAGCTATCTTTTTTTCCCCAAATTAAGTATCCTAAAGATTGCATATTTCTGAATTATTCAGTATTACTGATACATGTGGCAGCATTTCTTTGTAGTCATTTATTGCATGAAATCTTTATCAAGTTTAATACTGAAAAGTGTCAAAAAACTTTTTAAAAAATTAATAGCTTTTTTTTTTTTTTTTTTTTTTTTTTTTTAGAGCAGTTTCAATTTCACAGAAAAATTGAGTAGTAAGCACAGAGTTTCCATATACCCCCTTTCCTTCCCCAAGCCCCATTTCCCCCACTATCAACATCTTACATTGGTATTCTGTGTTTGTTACAGTTAATGAACTGATACTGATACATTTTTTTAAAAAGATTTTATTTATTTATTTATTTATTTATTTATTTATTTATTTATTTATTTGATAGAGAGAGATCACAAGTAGGCAGAGAGGCAGGCAGAGAGAGAGGAAGGGAAGCAGGCCCCCTGCTGAGCAGAGAGCCTGATGTGGGACTAGATTCCAGGATCCTGAGATCATGACCTGAGTCAAAGGCAGCAGCTTAACCCACTGAGCCACCCAGGCACCCACATTTTTGTTAATTCAGTAGTTTACATTAGGGGTTATTCTTTATGTTGTGCAGTTCCATAGGTTTTATTAAATGGGTAATTTTGTGTATATTACATTATATATATATATATATATATATATATATATATATATATATATATATATATTATAGTATCCAACAGAATAGTTTTTCTTAAAAAATCTCCATAAAATTTTGATTAAATATGTATAACATAAAATTTAGCATCTTATCCATTTTAGATACTGGCCTTTCTACTGTCTCTACAGTGTGTGTAGTCTTTTTCAAAGTATTGTATAGTTGGGGGGCGCCTGGGTGGCTCAGTGGATTAAAGCCTTTGCCTTCAGCTCAGGTCATGGTCCTGGGGTCCTGGGATTGAGTCCCACATCGGGCTCTCTGCTTAGCGGGGAGCCTGCTTCCCTTTCTCTCTCTGTCTGCCTCCCTGCCTACTTGTGATCTCTGTCTGTCAAATAAATAAATAAAATCTTAAAAAAATATTATATAGTTGGAATCATACAGAATACAGTCTTTTCAGACAGGATTGTTTCACTTAGCAATATGTATTTAAGATGCCATGTCTTTTTTGTGGTTTCATCACTGATTTCTTTTTACTGCTGAGTAATACTTCATTGTATGAATGTACCACAGTTTATCTGTTCAACTATAGAAGGACATCTTGTTTGCTTCTAGTTTCTGTCATTTATGAATAAAGAGTACAGGTTTGTGTGTAGACAAAAGTTTTCAGCTCATTTGGATAAATACTTAGGAATGTGATTGCTAGATTGTTTGGTAAGACCTAACCAAACCAAAGGTTTAACCTTGTAAGAAATTGTCAAATTGTCCAAAGTGGCTGTGTCATTTTGCAGTCCTACTTGTAATGAGTGAGAGCTCCTGTTCCACATTGTTGTCAGCGTTGGCTGTTTTGTTTTGAGTTTAGCCATTCTAATAGATGTATAATGGTACCACCTCGTTGTTTAATTTTGCAGTTCCTCAATGACAAATGATATTCAACGTCTTTTCATATGCTTATTTGCATGTATATATCTTCTTTGGGAGGGATCTGTTAAGTATTTTTTCTATTTTTAATTTATTATTTTGTATTCAGTTCTTTAAGAGTTCTTTGTGTATGCCACATTTTGTTTATACAGATACTGGTTGATGGACACTTGAGTTGTTAATTTTTCTGGTCAATCATTCCAGCAGTTGTTCAAGCTTTTGACAAAGATCAGTTGACTGTATTTATGTGATCTTTTTCTGGACTCTCTGTTCTGTTCCATTGACTTAGATGTCTGCTCTTTTGCCAAAACCACACTGACTTGAATAATATAGCTTTATTATGTAACAGTGATAGAATATTGGTTCTCCATAAAGTAACTTGTTGGGATTTTCATAGGGATTGCTTTGAATCTGTAGATCCAGTTGCAGAAAACTGACATCTTAGCAATGTTTTCTTCTGGTCACTAAAAACATTTATCTAAATCTAGGTCTAATTTGATCACACTCATCAGTTTTCTAGTTTACCTTCTTGAATCTTCTATGTATTTTTGTTAGATTAATAACTAAATATTTATTTATTATGCCAGTATAGTTTTTTTCTTTCTTTTTTTTTTTTAGTTTCAAATTTCAGTTATTGATTGCTGGTATTTAGGAAAGTTATTGGTTTTCATATATTGATCTTGTATTCATTCGAAAGCCTTGCTATTAATTACCTATTATTTCTGGGAGTGTTTTGTTGTTTTTTTATGATTTTCTGCATAGATATTCATGTAATGTGTGAGGAGACAGTTTTATTTCTTTCCAATCTTCATTCCCTTTATTTTCTTTCCTTGGCTTATTGTATCAGCCAGAACTTCCAGTATGATGTTTAATAAAAATGGTGAAAGAGATATTCTTGCCTTTTTACTGATCTTACTAAGAAAGCATCTAGTTTGTCACCATTAGGTATGACATTAGCTATAGGTTTTTTGCCAATGTTCCTTATCGTGAATGGTGTTTAATTTTGTCAGATGCTTTTTCCTTATCTATTGAAAGGAACATATGCTCTTTCTTCATTAGCCTGTTGATGTGATGGATTTTATCACTTGAGTTTCAAATGTTGAATGAGCCTTTCATGCCTAGAAAAAAATCCTGTTTCATCATAGCATATAATTATTTTTTATACATTATTGGATTGGACTTGCTAATATTTTTTTGAGGATTTTTTTCCCCCCCTGTTCATGGAAGATTGTTTTTGTATTTTTCCTTACTTGTAATGTTGTTGTCTGCTTTTGGTATAAGGGTGATGCTAGCCTCAGAGAATGAATAAGAAGTGTTCTCTCTGGATGAGACTGTAGAGAATTGTAGAGAATTGTTTGCCGGTGAAGCTGTTGTGGCCTGTGCTTTCTGTTTTGGAAGGTTATTACTTATTCAATTCTGAATCATATCAATTAAACTTTTCTTTACTTTTTGTAAAAACTTTTTTTAGTGGTTGCTCTAATATACACTTAAAACTAATAACTATAACTATTAATAACTATTAACTCCAGTTTGAAATAACAATATGTGGCTTTACACATAGTGCAAGTACCTTATGAAAGATTATTCCCTCCTTTATAAAGCTTTGTTGTCAGTCACTTCACTTATCTAAAAGCTATAATCATTGAGTATATTGTTGTTATTATTTTGACCGAGTTGTTACTTGTTAGATCAATAAATAATTAATAATTATTCCTTGCCCGATACTGTTTCTTTATATAGATACGTGTTTCTGACATATCATTTTCGTTTTCTTTAAAGAATTTCTTTTAACATTTTTTCAAGGCAGGTTTACTGGTAATGAATTGCCTCGTGTGTGTGTGTGTGTGAGAGAGAGAGAGAGAGAGAGAGAGTGTGTTTAGTTTGCCTCTTTGGAAAAATAATTTTGCTGGACACAGAATTCTAAGTTTTGTTTTTTTTTTTCTTTCAACACTTTAAATATTTCATTCATCTCTTCTTACTTGCTTAGTTTCTGAAGAGAAGTCCAGTGTGATTCTTATTTTGACCTATAGGTAAGATTTTTGTGTTTGTGTGTGTGTGTGTGTTTATTTTTCTGGCTTCTTTCAAGAATTTCTATTTGATTTCCTACAGTGTGAGTATGGTATGCCTCAGTGTCACTATTTCAGTATTTATCCTGCTTGGTGTTCTCTGAACTTTGATGATTTGTGGTTTGGTGTTTGTCCTCCTCAATTTTTGAAAACTCCCCGCCATTTTTACTTCAACTGTTTCTTTAATTTTCCTCTCCTTTTGGTAGTACCATTACATGTATGTTACTTTTTGGGCAATTTTCCCACAGTTCTTGAATATTCTTTTCTGTCTTTTTTATTCTTTTACCTTTTCACCTTTAAATTTCTTAAGTTTATTGACATATCTTCAGGCTTTGTGATTGTTTCCTCTACCATGTTTAATCTACTGGTGAGTCCATTCATTTTATTTTTACAGTGGTTTGATTTTATGGTTTTAGCCTTTCTTTTAAAATTATTTATTTATTAAGTGTTTTCTTCTCTTTGCTTACATTACCCATGTTCTCACATGATGTCCATTTGTTGCATTACAGCCTTTAGCATACTAGTCGTTGTTAATGTAAATTTCATTATGATTTTTAAATTTCCATCATATCTGAGTCTAGGTCTGATTCTTGCTTTAACTCTTCAGATTGGTGTGTTGTCTAATTAGAATGTCTTGTAATTTTCTTGTTGAAAGTCAGATGTGATATATCTGATAAAAGAAATGGGTAGGTAGGCCTTCAGTGTGAAGTTTTTGTGTTTATCTGGCTAGGAGTTAGGTTGTGTTTGCTGTTGCTCTGGCCATAGTGTCAAAGACAAAAGTTTTCTCAAGTGTCCCTGTTTTTCTTTTTCCTATGGTTGTTGGGGTTCCCTCAAGACTCCTTCTTAAGTAGCGTCTGAGAGTTTTGGGTCTTTCAGCTCTACTCTTATTGTGGGAGAAGCTGATTGATGTGGTAGAAGGGGTGGCAGAAGGGAAGTCTATAATCCTGTGCTTAGGTTTTAGTCTTTAGTGAGCTTGTGACTTTCATAAGTGCTTCTCTAATTCTCATCCCCTCTCTCCTCACATCACACTGGGTTAAATGAGAAGGCTAGAGGAATAGGGGTTGAGTATTTTTTTCCCCATATGTAAGGCTAGATGAGGCTGGAGTTGGATATTTCCCTTCTCCCATTCCAAAAACTCTAGTGGATGCTGATGTTGAGTGTTTTCCTTTCTCTAGGGGCGGTTGGTTTTTTGGTGTAATGCAGGTTGGTTAGATTTTGGTAAATAGTTCTCTCCAAGGGCTTTTGTTCAGTAGAACAATGTACCCTGGAACTTTTTCAAAAACGATTACTTTCTTCTTTCCCCTCCTGGAGAGGATTTTTCCTTGGTATTCACCATGAGAACATGGTGGGTTTGTGGAAGGTAAAACACAGCAGTCTAGCCAATGCCCCCTCCCCCGCCGCCCGGAGGCTGTACTGCTTGGAGTTTCTGTCTTTCTTGCTAGTCCATGCTTAATCTTTAGCAATTAATGAATACTTACCCTTTAAGTGTTCCTACCTGGTTCCAGTTATGGGTTCTGCTTCTTGGAAGCTGTAACTCTTTGTATTCATATGTCTGTCTCCTCTGGTGTTTACCACACTGGTTTGCCCTGTGACCTCAATTCTCTGATGGATTTAAGAAGAGTGGTTGATTTTCAGTTTGTTTAGCTTTTTTTTTTATCTTGAGGAAGGGAGTGATGCCTTCCAACCTGTTTATATGTCAGCCTGAAAACCAGAAGTCAGAACCTTTTTTTACAACAATTTTATAGAGAGCATTATCTTAAAATGTGAAATTTAAAAGTTTAGTATCATTCATCATTTGTTCATTCTGTCGGCATTTATTAAACACTAAATATGTATTAGGTATTAAGCTCTGTGTTAGTGCTGGGACTACAGAGTTAAAGCATAGTTTGCAAGTGAAACAAATTTATATTGAAGGAACTATTTGGAGCACACAAAGAAGTTTTTGAATGTAATACTGTGTGTTGAATACTGTGACACATAAACATGGTGCTAGGTAGTGGTGGAAAAGTAATTTCAGTCAGACTGCAGGATTCAGTGAAAGTTACTCAGAATGGGTGAAAATTAGCTGAATTTGAAGGACTGTTAGGAGTTGACTCAACACCTGTAGGTAGGAAAGGCAAGAGGAAGGAAATACAAAGTGGAATGTTAAGGACCAAGATCACATGGAACAACTAGCAGCATTTTGTGAGTTGCACTCAATTTTAAGATGTTGGGGCAAAAGTTGGGTGCAAAATGGCTAGAGAAGAGTCTGGAAAGGTAGCCAGGTAGACAGGTTAATCAGGAAGGACCTTACTTGTTAAACTATTTAAGTTGATTGAACACTATGTTCAAAACTTAGGGGAACCATTATTAGATTTTCTTGAGGAGGGAAGTGACATGATAAAGGTGTAGATGATCTGGTAGCAGTGTGGAGGATGTATTATTAGGGGAGACCAGGAGGATTTTGTAGTTGAAAGAGAGCCCGAATCAGTCAAAACGATAGAAGGAAAGTGAACTCTAAAAACCATTGATGGAAGTTGATAGTTTATGTAGCATGCAGTTCTGTTCATAAACTAATGGACAGAGTGCACATTTTGTTAAGCATTGTGATAATAGACTTATCTAACTGAATTTAGGTGAATATATTTGTGAAAAGGTTTTTTGTTACTCTATAAATTCAAAATGACAAATTAGATATACTTCTGACTGTCATAACACTAAATCATGAAGCACAGTAAATAATGCATGGAAACAACAAATATTGCAGTTATATTGGAGCTGGTATGAAAAGACCCTGATATTTTGTGTTTTTTAAAAAGATTATTTAGAAATGCAAGTGGTGAGATAAAATGAATTATGTTCCATTAATGCAATTGCTTTTGTCCTTATTTATAGTTAAAAGCTGGTATTTCTTACTTTAAATAATGGAGGTAGCCTTGAATCTTAGTTTGGAAATATCTATGAGCCATGATTAGCCACATTGCTGTTGAGAGTCGAAAAATCGGACCATGGATTTAGTAGTAATAGAACCCACACTGCCTTTGCTCTCAGTGTTTCAGTTGGGTTTCTTAAATGTTTCTAGGAATAAGAATTTCAGCTTGTTGACTTCCTCTGCCATTTGTGTTCTTTGAGCACTCACATGCATTTTAATGGTAAGTATGTTATAGATTGGTAATGATTTTGTACCATTGGTTGCATTAAAAAAATAAGTAAAAAGAAAACTAGGTGTAGTGGCTTTGTTCATTTGCTTTCTAAGATCTTTTTGACATTCTTACCATTAAAATGATTCTATTAGTAGACTCAACAACTGAAAACAAACATCTGGGAAGCTTTTCTATTTATGTTTTTCTGCTCTTAGTTTGGATGTTGTTTCTTTTATTTTCTCACTGCTAATTACCTTCCTCCTTGGCCTTTCCTGTTAGGAAATTAAAAAAAAAAAAAACGTTTTGAGGTCTGTTGGTATGGCTTTGAAACAGTTCTTGCTAATAGTCTATTTAGTTTTAGGAAAATGATACTAGCCTTTTAAAGCAATGGAATACTCGCAATAGCAAATGTTACCATTAATGCCAAACATAATGATAAAATAGTGGAAAAACTGAATATAAGTTTAGTTTTTTTGGATGTAATTACAATGAAATGTATCTCTTTTTCAGCATAATTACTGACTAATTATTGTGGTAATTTATCTTTCCTTTAAATTATTTAAAATAAATTCCTCACAGTGCTAAACTCTTTTTCAGAATTAGAGCTCTTTAATTTAGATGGGTGGGTAGAGAGAAGTTACTTTTATCTGTAACATTTTCCTGTAGAAAACAGTATTAAATGTCTTTTAATCTATAATGAAAGAAATGTAATTATTAGATGCTCGTATTTATTCATTTAAATGGATAAAAGTATATATTATTTTCCATTTACATCTCATCCAATTCATGTGAGTGACTCTAGTCTGTCATCGATCCTGACCTGTGGTGTATGGGCAGTCAGTTGCCTTGTAGCAGATTTATGCAACTTTTCTACAATAAATAATGAAATCCACATGAATAAAGGGCATTTAAAATATGGAGTTAAAGGAAACTGTCTATACTTGAGGTTCCTTTTTAGTTATATTAACACAAAGTACAGGTGTAACGGAGACACAGTGGTTTGGTTCCAGACCACTGCAGTGAAGTTATTATCACAATAAAGTAGATCAAATGGTTATTTTGGTTTCCCAGTCCTTATAAAAGTTGTGTTTACATGATACTATTGTCTTTAAGTGTGCGGTAGCATTATGTCTAAAATACATACCATGGGGCACCTATGTAGCTCAGTCAGTTAAGTGTCTGCTTTTGGCTCAGGTCATGATCCCAGGGTCCTGGGATCAAACTCCGCATCAGGCTCCCTGCTTAGTGGGGAGCTTGCTTCTCCCTCTGTCTCTTCCCCCACTCATGTGCTCTCACACTCCCCCTCTCTTGCTCTCTCTCTCAAATAAATAAAATCTTCAAAAAAAAAGTGATAAGGAAATGGAAGCACACAAAGCTTAAATGACTTATCCTCAGTCTTGTGATGACTACTAATGGCAGTAAAAGCACCTACCCTCTCACTGCCCTCTGTGACTTTATGGTTTCTGGTCTCACCAAAATTTTGACACTGTTGTTTTTAATGCACATCTTTGTTGCACATGGGAATAAGCAAGGGGAGAGAGTCACAGTGGATTTTCCCTGGCTGTTATGGTGGATGAGAAGTTGTGTATCAGTGGTATTTGTGGATGGCCTAGACAATCTGGAGCAATGTTGCTTGTCTAGAATTGCTGTTAGATTGCTAAAAGGTCAGGTGAATGGATAATCTCATTGTAATTCAGATTAACTTTTAAGAGAGTAAGTACAAGTTTTGAGAACTCTTTATTACATTTGGTAATACCATTGGTATAAGAGTAGGATGCATTATCTTTGAATTTTGAAGGGCATAATTTAAATTTTTGTTCTCTCACTTAGTAGTTGTGACTTTGAGTAAACCATATAACCTTGAGAAGCTATCCTGAAACATTAAAAGTGATGATAATATATCTTAAAAGATTATCATAAGACTAAAATGATATAAGTTTAATTCTGTCATGCTTAGCTCAAAGTAGATAAGACATTCATGTATTATCTCACTAACTAATCAGCTGTTGAGGTTTTGTTTTTATCTCCATTTTGCAAATGCAAAAACAGCTCAGAGAAAGCTTACTTGAATTGACCAACTTCACACAGCTAAGAAGTAGTATATTTAAGTTTTGAACCTGTGTGTATTTGTCCCTCGTTGCTGACCACAATTCTGTATAGTAATGTCTTCGGTGGGGGTGTAGCCTGGAAAACAGTTGTTATATCTCTGTTGGATGTTATCTTCTCAAGGTCAGCCTTCTTGCTTTCTCTGTTTTGCTTGTAGTGTAATAGTTGAATCAGACTTCGTGGGTTTGAAATTTGGCTTCACCATTTATTTGCTGTGTGACTGGTGGCAAAGTACTTTACCCTTTGGCCTTCAGATTCCTCATTTGCAAAATGGAAGTAGCAAGGCATCTATCTGAACAGGACTTTGTAATACAGTACTCTGGGTTGCTGTAGTCTATATAGTAAGAACTTGATTGGTGTTTGCTGCTGTTTTATGTGATATTAGAAACAGTAAGTAGTATGAAAAGGGTTTGGAATTGCATGGACCTGGCACGTGGTCTAGCTCTTTGTACTTTTTAGGTTTGAGAGAAACTTTATTGAACAGTTTAACTTTTTAGAAGCTTAAGTTTTCTTTCTTATCTTTAAAAAAGAGATCATAAGGGCGCCTGGGTGGCTCAGTGGGTTAAGCCGCTGCCTTCGGCTCAGGTCATGATCTCAGGGTCCTGGGATCGAGTCCCGCATCGGGCTCTCTGCTCAGCAGGGAGCCTGCTTCCTCCTCTCTCTCTCTCTGCCTGCCTCTCTGCCTACTTGTGATCTCTCTCTGTCAAATAAATAAATAAAATCTTAAAAAAAATTAAAAAAAAAAAAAAAAGAGATCATAAGACCTACCTTCCAGGACTTTTGCTGTTTGAAGGAGAGCATACTTAAAACTGCACAGAAGAGTAAATATGAAATGAATGTTAGCATTCTCTCCCATTCTATTCCTCCTTCCAGCCTTTTACGTGAAGTCTTCACTGCCTTCTTTTATTTGAAGAGATTCATTTGATCCTCTGGTAGTACAGTTCAGAACTCACTCCAGTGCTGCAAATGTATAGGCTGGCCTGGTATACAATCCCAGTCTCACTTCTTCCCAGGTAGTTCTATGTCATATTAGCTCAGTAGTTATCTTCCTTTTGCCCACAAGTGAAAGCAAGAGACTTTTGACTTCCCCCCAAATTTGCAAGTTTAGATTGAATTTGTCCAAAGGAAGACAACAGTATTTTAATATTCACATAAGAAATTGTAGCGGTTAAAAAAAATTATACTTTAGTCTACTCTGTACTGGTGCTAACAGCTAACTTAGATAAGATTTTTCTTTAAAATCTTTCATTCAGCAAGAATATTTAGTAACTATCTCACCCTTAATGATGAGACTTACCGCATGTGACATACTATAGGTACGACTGATGACTGATTCTTATATTTACCTGTTTCAGGAACTGAGAAGATAGGTGATTATGCTTATGTGTTTTCTAAGAAGTCTGTTAAGTATTAGCTGACTTCTCAATAAATTATTGTTCTGCTGATATCTTTTAAATATAATACCACCCAAGGATCATATAGTATTCATAATTCACTTTTTTAGAAAGATTATTTATTTATTTGACAGAGAGAGATCACAAGTAGGCAGAGAGGCAGGCAGAGAGAGGGGAGGAAGCAGGCTCCCTGCTGAGCAGAGAGCCTGATGTGGAACTCAATCCCAGGACCATGAGATCATGACCTGAGCTGAAGGCAGAGGCTTAACCCACTGAGCCACCCAGGGGCCCCATAATTCACTTTCTTAAAATTTCCATGATAGTTGTGAAAGCAAAATATTATACACCCCTCTCCTCCATTTTATGAGGTCCTTGAGGCTCACTAAGACACCATGATTGATTGATTTTTCAAGTCCCATTGTGTATGTAATTCCCAGATGTAGAACTGGATCAAGATTTTGGTTGATATTTTCATGAGAAACACATTATTTGTTTATACCCTTCCTTGTTCCACAAAGAACTTAAAATAACTTTTAAAAGTAGAAATAGTCCTGCAAGATGTAATAAATTAAGAATGGGTAATAAAAGGAGGCAAATGGAATATAAAGTTAGGAAAACAGGATAGTGTTTAGGAGTCAGGTTTGTATGTAAAATGTACTGTTGTGTTTACTACTCTCAGTAAAGCTTGAATGCAAATTTGGGTTGTCAGTTTCTAAATCCTCCACTCCACCCCAAAATAATATATCTAAGAACCTCTCACATAGGACAAGGAAACTGAGCCCAAAGAAATATGCCTAAAGCACTGCAGCATTGCTTATACCTAAAATGAAAAACAATCCAAATAACAAAGAGGGGAATGGATAGTAGAAACAAATACATAGAATAGTAGCTATTGGGCAGTTAAAATGAACAAAGTCAGTGTTCAAGAATATGAATGGGTACATTGTGAGAACAAAGTTGAGCACGAAACAAACAGTATAGCAGTGACATTACTGATACAGATTCTTAAAAACAAAACTATGCTATTTTACTGTGCATAACAAAAGTATTCCAGAACACAAATGGGAAGGATACACACCAATTATAGAACAGTGGTTATTTCTGAGAAGGGAAGGACAGAGCATGAGGGAAGTTAGTGGAAAAGGGATTTCAGCTGTATTGCATAATGTATTTGAAAAAAAAAAGTGATGGTGACTTTATATTACATTCTCAGTAATAACATACCAGCTTTAAAAGTAATTTGTAATTAAAACTACATGAAAAGTTTTAACAAAAAGCAAGTAGCAGTATAGCACTAAAATTGAATACGATTTTCATTTTTATTTTCAGTTCTCTTCTATATAGTAAATGATTCTGGATTTTTATTTATAATAATAATTAAAAGATTCCCTTTAAAATTTGTTTAAGTAAAACAAGGGTTGATATTTTAAGAAAATATTCAGTATATAGGAGTGTGATAGTATGTTGATATGCAGAATTGTTGGAGGTGGGATATGGAAAAGAGATTAATTAGGAAGCACCAACTTTTAAGATTCACTTTCCTGTAAGCCTAACAGAAGTGTGTCAGTCATTCTTTCTTAATGGTGCTAAGATTTAATATATAAGTCATTCTTTCTTAATGGTGCTTTAGATTTAAATATATAAGATATAAATATCCTATAGTAGTTTTTCCTGTTCATCCTGTGTATTGTCTATATCACATATACGGAGTACAGGCATAGGATTGTCTCTTACTTTGCTTTGAAATTGATTGATATTGTCACACCAAAGTGCAGTTGAGTGGAAGAGAGGAATGGTAGGCGGAAATAGGATTGATGAACAGATAGACAAAAAGTTGTGCTCTGTCTAATAATTGGTCTTTATCAAGAGGGGGTTCTTAAGAGTAGCATAAAGGATCCTAGTAGCTTGATGATTGCAAGGAATCTATGGATTTATAAATAGCACTCAGAAAATACTGACTGTAGACCTTAAAATGTTTTGTTAAGCTCACATCCTACTATGTCTCTGGTATCCGCACATATTTTTGTGGCTAATAAAGCACAAGTACATTTTAAAACACTACCGAGTGCCTAATGGCTTTGGTCATCTATATTCTTCATTAATGTAGCATGGTTATTATATTTGTATGAGTTATTAATATAATAAAAAGCAATATCCTGACCAAAAGTGGATACCACTTTTATTGAATTGACAAATTATATATGCTTAAGTATCTTCTTAAAAAATACTGTTACTGTCTGCTCTCAGTGATAATTCTTGAAAGAGACATAGATTTCAGCTCTTCTTGGTTGCCAATTAAGTGGTGACTTATGCTTTCAGGTTGAGTTGGAATAGATTTTTTAAAGATTTATTTATTTTAGAGAGCGAGCGAGCGAGCAGGGGGAAGGGCGGAGGGAGAGGAGAGAAAGAATCTCTTAACAGACTCCCTGATCAGTGCGGAGCCCCTCTTGGGGCTTGATCTCACAACCCTGAGATGAAGACCTGAGCCAAAACCAAGCTTTGGACTCTTAACCAACTGAGCCATGCAGGTGCACCTGACTTGGAATAGATTTGACATCATATTGTGAAAGTTGAGATCTGGAAGTGAGATAAACCACATAGGGGAGATGAGCTCAGAAATTACCTGATGGCAGCATCAGTATTCTCTTTAGAAAATTTTATTAGGTAAATTCGAGTAGGGAAAGGGTACATGAGGCCCCATAATATTGTATAATAAAAGCATAACCAGAGTCCTGTTACTTTTTAAAGCACATTAATTATTAGTTATTCTCAGCCATAAAATGTTGAAGTTTTAGGAAAGTAGTGTACAAATAATGTATAGTGTACAAATAATAATAAAATAATGTATTATTTTAGTATAAAAAAGTAATGTTTAAAATTTTTTAAAAAGTGTACAAGGTACACAAGTGTGATAACTTGCCACAAGTAATTATTAGAGGAATCATGTAAAGGTGGGAAGCTGCATTTGCTTTTGGAAATAAGAAAAAATTGATCTAAATTTGTTTGTAGGTAGAAAATTTGCCATTCTAACCATTTTTAAAGGTACAGTTCGGTGGTATTAAGTACTTTCATATTGTTTTCTAAGCATCTGTACCATCCATCTTTAGAACTTCTTCATCTTCTCAAATCAAAACTTAGCATGCATTAAATGACAACTCCTCATTCCTCCCTCTCCCTGGCCCCTGGGAGCTACCATTTTATTTTCTCTCTCTCTTGAGTTTGTTTTAGCTACTAGTACAATTATAAAATATTTGTTCTCTTCACTTAACATAATGTCTTCAGGATTTATCCATTTTGTAGTGTGTTTCTGAATTTTCCCTTCCAGTTTAAGGCTGAATTCCATTGTATGCATGTACTACATTTTGTAGTAGTATGTATTTGTACACTACATTTGATTCATTCTTTCTGGGGAGATTAACTAGAAAAAGGCTCCCTCAGGGGCACCTGAGTGGCATAGTGGGTGGAACTTCCAACTCTTGGTTTTAGCTCCGATTGTGATCTCAGGGTTGTGAGATCAAGCCCTGCATCAGTCCCTGCGCTGAGAGTGGAGTCAGAGATTCTCTCTTTCCTCTCCTCTGCTCCTAACCTCTACGTGCGCTCCTGCACACACATGTGCTCTCACACACACACACGCTCTCTCAAGTAAATTTTCTTTCTTTTTCTTTTTTTTTTTTTAAGATTTTATTTATTTATTTGACAGAGATCACAAGTAGGCAGAGAGACAGGCAGGGAGAGAGGAGGAAGCAGGCTCCCTGCTGAGCAGAGAGTCTGATTCGGGGCTCCATCCCAGGACCCTGGGATCACAGTCTGAGCTGAAGGCAGAGGCTTTAACCCACTGAGCCACCCAGGTGCCCCTCAAATAAATTAATCTTAAAAAAAATAAATAAGGAAAGAAGACTCCCTCTCTGGGCTAAAACACCTTTCCTGTATATTTGGTGAGAAGATGGCATCTTTGGATTGAAAAAGCAAAAACAGCCACTTCCTTTTTCTGGTATACTTGGCCTTGTACCAGGATGCATCACTGGGCAGTTCAGTCTTGACCTGCTTTTTCAGCCAGGTGTTTTTATGCAGTGTATGAATCCCCTAACCATGTTTGATAGTCCTGCTTGTTTATATCCTATAGTGAAAATCATGTGCCTTGTAATCATTGTATCCTGTATTACTTTTACTTTAATTTTTTCATTCTTTCATGGTATTAAGTGTTCTGGGTTTGCAGTATGTGGTGCTAATTGTGCTTAGTGCTGGGGATAGAGAACGGATAAAGAACAGGAGAGCATATTAGGTGATAATTGGATGAACAAAACATTACAAGGATGACCGAGGATGTATACCTAACAATTTGAGGGGATGATAGTTGGGCTGGATATGATACTTAAGATAGTAGTTACAGTTAACACTTAAAATATATCTTGTATGGGTGATACTCTTTTAAGGCTTTCCATACATTACCTCATTTACATCCCAACAATCTTGTGTAGTAACTATGATTACTGTCACGGCTTATAGATAAAGAGGCTGTGGCACAGAGAGTTAAGGACTTTACAAAGATGATACAGAATTTAGTTCAGCTTGGAATAAGATTGAAATTTAATCAGTTTGGCCCCCAAATCTATGCTTTTAACCATTTGGTACATTATATCTCAGGACTCATGGAGTCCCACAGTTGGAATAGTAAAGAAGATTGTGGCACAGGTGCTGGTAGTTGTGGGGACACTAAAGGAAGTAAGTTAGGGAATTCCAAAAAAAATGGAACATCTTATGCAACATTGTAGACTTGTGAGAGATTGGAGCCCCCTGAGGGAACTGCAGGCTTTATACTTAGCACTTGGCTGGCAAATGTGAAAGATCCGTGGGCAATGAGGCTAAGAATGCATTTAGAGAATCAAAGATTTTGTGTACCATGCTTATATTATCCCCAAATCCTCCACCTCTTTGAGCATGATAATTTGTGTATCAGCTTTCTTTATCTGCCTTGAAATCTGAATTAGTCCCCACTCCATCTGTCTTTGTTTACATCTGTTTAAATGAACTGAGTAGTGGTGGGGCAGGGAATATAGTAGAAGGTGGAGTTGAGGACAAAGTAGGTACTCTATCACACAGGGTGTTTTAATCATGAAAATGGTAATAAACTGCAGAAACAGAATTCCACAAGAATTTTAATGGTGACAGTTTTTCCATTGTACTTGGGATCTGAAAGTTTTAAATTTCATGAATTATTTGAATATTTTTTTCCAGAAAGATTATTCATATATTTATCTGTTTTTTTTTAAAGAAACTAGTTATCAAACATTTATATCATACCTTCTCTATCAAATGATTCTTATATTGCTTAAAGGTCAGAGTAAGCACTTTATGTATTCATTGTCTTATTCATGAATGATTAACAGTTCTCCTAAATATGTCTGCTTTTTGTTCAAGAATGCCACAATGAAGTGTTTTTTAACTGTTTGTTCTGTCATTCTTTATAATCATCTTTATTGAATATAAGTCACAGACTTATCATTGTGCTCTACTCAATATAATTCTTGCTCATAAGTTGTAGTACTTTGAAGAAATCATTTAGTTCTTTGGAAATGACATTTAACATGAAATCAACTTTCAGTTGTTAGAAAAAGTAACAGCTGTGACTTTGTAAGCTACTGTTAGTGGCTTTGGAAGCTTGTTGGTTAGCTAGTTGTCATAATGAGGTCATTTTCCAAAAGAAGATGAAGTCATTTGCCATCTTGTTTTAGTCATAGTGGGCTTTTTCTTTGGCCAAATATTTTCAAATTACACATTCAGACTCACTTATTTTCATAGTTGGTAATATTTTCATGGAATAAGATAATGATGGAACTTTTGAAAGGCAACAGTTTATATTTAACATGACCAATATGTGATTTGTATCTTATGTTATAGTTAGGAAAAGACCTCTGTAGATTTGAAATATCATTAGTTTATATTTCATAGTAAGGGAGCCAAGTAGTGTGTAGTATTTAGTGTGTAAATCTAGCACATACAGTATGAATTCTGCTGAGAGTTGTGTCTCCTCAGTCCCTGTAGGTGGATGTTCTAGTCAGAGCCATCTGATCTGTACCTGCTTGAATTCTTGTTGTTTCGTCATATATCACTCTTTCTTATGGTGTCTGGCCCATCAGATCCACCTGTGATGGAAAATTGTGGGTAGTAGAAATAAGGAATAATTATCCTAATCAATTTTGTCCATTTTTACTGCTACCTGAATTTTATTTTCCTCTGGCTTGTACACCATATAAACCTGTTTGTTTCTGTTTGTTTATTTTAGCCTTAGGATTCCATATGTATTAGAAGGGCTGATTTTAATTTAGAATACTTAATGATGATCTGATCTAGTATCTTTTTCTTTGTAAAGGAAAAATTATTATAGTATAATACAGAAATAGTTATATATTATTTAAAAAGGAACTTCTGATAGTAAAATCTATTCAAGGCATACTAAAAAATTGGATAAGACATTTGAATTTATCTTAAAAATAATTAATTTGAGGGGCTCCTTGGGGGCTCAGTTGGTTTAGCGTCTGCCTTCGGCTCAGATCAAGATCCCACAGTCCTGGGATTGAGCCCCTCATTGGGAAGAGCTCATGCTCTCTCTCGCTATCTGTTTCTTTCTCTTTCAAAGAAATAAAATCTTAAAAAAAAAAAAAAAAAGAATTAATTTGAGGTGAGCGGGTTAAAATGGAGAGCCTCAAACTAGATTCAGTTTTGCACTTAAGAATTTAATATAAGAATCACAAAACAAGCATAAGCAGTTATTAAATAATGTCACGTTGGAGTTTAATATAAAGTTGTAAGAAACTCTTATGGGAAACAGAAATGTGTTCTATCTTCAGATGTATTGTAATTAAAATACAGTTTTCTGGCACCCAAAGTACTGATGTTAAAGTAGTAAACAGTTAAGTATCTTGTATAAATTATCTGTTGCCACAGTAACTATGTATCACAGACACCCCCCAGATTTCTGTGGTATAGGACAGTAAATGTTGCTCCCGTGTTTGGGATGGCCACTTAAGCAGCCCTGCTGCTCTAGGGTGGCCTTGGCGCTCAGTGACTCCATTAGTTTTATTACAGCATTCAACAGGCTAGCCCTAGGTACGTTCTCATGATGGTGGCGGAAGTGTAATAAAGAACAACAACTGCAGTACATGCAGAAGCCTGATACTATTGTGGGTGTATCTTCACTTCCATTTTAATCTATTGGCCAAAGGAATTCACAAGAGCAGCAAAGTTCAAGGGATGGGAAATAGATGTAATCTCTTTAGTGGGAGGAACAGCAAACTCACAAGGGAAAAGGTCCAGATATGGGGAGGAGTAAGTAATTGGGGGGCCCTCTTTGCAATCTACTTCACATACCCTTAAACATCAAAAACCGAAACAAATGAATAGTTGTTTCAGTGAACAGCTTTCTTCTCTAGATATTGGTTATATTATATATGCTTTTATAGTTTTTGTACTTACTTGAATTTATTTTCAGTTTGAGGAAAGTGGAATTTTTGGTGCTTAACAGCCAATGGACTGTATTAAGGCTCAAGGTAGTTCCATGATAAAGAGACTGATTTTGTATAACCCTAGCTATAGGGTTTCTCAAAGCTAGTGATCCAACATGTTTCTGTTGTCAGTATAACGGTTAACAGGTTTTGCAGTTCGTGTTCCCTGAAACACATATCCATACCGCTCTGATTTCTGCATCTTTTTACCAGCTGTTTTGAAGATGGCACGATATACCCGACTTTACTTATCTGGGTCTGTAGAGGAGTGACTTTGTAGAACGGTACCTTCAGTCACAGTGCTCACTTTTCTCTTTCAAAAAGCCCAGCAGGACACTCTACTTTTGAAGATAGAAAAAAAGTTGCATTTTCCTCACAAATTGTTGTTTGTGTCTCATTTTATGAAGATAGTGGGAATATAAATATAAAATATATAAAATATAAACCAGTATTCTTTTCTTTTAATTTTGGTTGACATGAAGTTCAAAACAGATATGTGTTCAATGAATCAATCCAGCCTAGGTTATTTGAAGCAATTTTCTTTTTGAAACTGTCATAACTAACTTCTTAATTATTTAATAACCTTTTTAATTTTTGAATAGTTCTGGTTTTTTTATCTGCACCCTTCTTGTAGTTTAAGTCCTTTTTTGAAAGTAGATGAACTATACATTTGTAGAATTGCTTAGAGTGAGAAAAAAATTTGTGTATGTCAATTGACTTACGTAAGACTATGTTATCATTATGTTTGGGTGATTGTATTTTAAATCACCCCCAGTTTAACCTTAATTATTCATTTAAAGGTATTCTAAAGATTTTCTCTTGTGCTTTTACATTGGATACGTATTTTTTCTTTACTTTGTTAGCCAGATTTACAAACCATGTGTTTAAATGCCAAACAATGGGGAAAAACATCATTTATCCTTAAAATTTGATTGAATCATTATATTCTGAATGATTTACAATATCCTCATGCTTCTCTTTTATTTCTTAAAGTACTCACTGCAAGTTCTAAAATAGAAAATATTGGGGTCACTGAGTCTGTCATTGGTCACAGTAGCAGGATTATGTGCATATAATTATAAGAAATAGTCAAAGGAAAAGTCTTTAATTTTTATTTTTTATTTTTTTTTTTTTAAAGATTTTATTTATCTATTTGACAGAGAGAGATCACAAGTAGGCAGAGAGGCAGGCAGAGAGAGAGAGAGAGGAGGAAGCAGGCTCCCTGCTGAGCAGAGAGCCCGATGCGGGGCTCGATCCCAGGACCCTGAGATCATGACCCGAGCCGAAGGCAGCTGCTTAACCCGCTGAGCCACCCAGGCGCCCCAAGTCTTTAATTTTTAAATGGCATGTTTAATGGTTTTATTCTTTGTTTATAAGTTTGGAGATCATGGCATTTCACTATGTAAAGAGAATTATTTTTATATTGTTGCTATTTCAAAACTGGTGCCAAGGAGAATAATCAGCCTATAACTCATTTTGCTTCTGTGACAGTGCTTCAAAACTCAGGGACAGTAATTATGTATTGCCTATTTATTAGTTGGCTGGGCTTTCCTGGGCAGCTCTGTTTCTCACTGCAGATGTGTGGGTAGGCTGGGTGGCTCTGTTCCACTTGACTTTTCTCTCTATTTTGTGGGACTACCTAGGGAATGTTCTTTTTTGGTGATGGCAGAGGCTTTCTCAAGACTCTTTTCGCCATTCATTGTTGGCGAAAAAACATTTCTGTGGCCAATTTGCAGTCAAGAGGCAGAGGAGTACAAATACATACAGTGGGACCATGGCAGTGTCATGGATGAAGACATGGAGCCAGTTTTATAACCTACCACTATCTGAGAGGTCAAAGAGATAGATACTAGACACTTCAGTTACACTGAGTGATTAAATACTAAGTAAATTCTCAAATCATCATCCTCTAATCTCTCATTTTTTTAAATTAATTTTTTAATTGAAAAGTGTCAGTTATTTACCCTGGCATACAACAAATTAATGTTAGAATTGTTTTAAAGCTTGAAATAAAAACATATAATCATGTGTGCATACATGTTTGCATATGTATTTGTGCATGAAGGTTGTTGGAAAGTTAAAAAAATACTTTATTTTCACTCTATATACCTAAAAGGAATAGATCGAAGAAATAAGGTATTTTAGATATCAATTTTAGTTCTTTAATAAGGGCTTGAATTTTAAGTCTTAAAATGCATATTCTCTAGGGCTTTTATAAATTAGAATCTGAGATTTGTGTGGCATGGTCAGCCTTTTCATTAGTACTGGTGTATCAAGTATGTCAGCAGTTTTAGTAAAGAAGGTTTCTCATTATAGCTACTTTCTTAATATTTTTCTCTCATGCTCTCAAGTTGCTGTGTATGCCTGATTATAGTGCCCCTGAATATAGGCAGATTCCCAGATGCTGAATGAGAAGACTGAAAAAACTTTATACCTACTTGAACATGAGAACTGTTAGGGAGGTAAATATCATAAAACGTCTATGCACAATAGTTAACTAACTTCATTACACTTAAATCATTACATAAAAAATATTAGTAATCTGTTTTGCCCATTTACATTTCATGGATCTTTCGAATTGTTCACATGAACCTGACCTGAGTGTCTTTGTCCATGCTGGAGCTGTTTTGAAGATAACAGTTTTCTAGGGTGTAGAGCTTTATTCATTCTTGATTGTTTGAGGTACATCATAATTTAATAAAGTAATTAGAAAATTACCTATTTATTTTTTATGATATCTACATGATAAGTATTTCGACCCGCTGTGTTTCCCTCTTATCTGTAGTTTTTCTCTCCATGGTTTTGCTTTCCATGTTTTCAGTTCCCCTTGGTCAGCGATGGTCTAGAAGCAGGTGGTCCTCCTTCCAACCTATCAGGTGTTTAGTCGCCTAATGCTATGTCAAAATGCCTATCTTGTTTACCTCACTTCACATCATGTAGGCATTTTGTCATCTCACATCATCACAAGAAGAAGGGTGAATACAGTACAGTAAAATACTTGGAGGGCGAGAGAGTACATTCATGACTTTTATTACAGTATATTTTTGTAATTGTTCTTTTTCAAGATTTTACTTATTTATTTGACAGAGCATGCGCACAAGCAGGGGATTGGGAAAGGGAGAAGCAGCCTACCTGCTGAGCAGGGAGCCCAACATGGGGCTCAATCCCGGAACCCCAGGATCATGACCTGAGCTGAAGGCAGATGCTTAAGTAACTGAGCCACCCAGGTGCCCCAATTGTTCTATTTTATTATTGTTGTTCTTAATCTCTTACTATGCCTAATTCATAAATTTATCACAGGTTTATAAACTTTATTATAGGTACGTACATGTAGGAAAAAATACAGTGGCTCAGTACTGTCTGGTTTCGGCATCCACCAGGAGTGTTGGAATGTGTACCCCATAGATAAGGAGGGTAATAAAGTAATTCTTTTTTAACATTAACATTTTTTTCTTACAGTAATCTCTAGCATTTCCAATTGTAAAGTAATTCCCCCAGGAATAACTACTAAGTCTGTATTGTATGTATTATAATCATTTAAAATAAACTGATAATGTTAGGTGTTCTCATGAGCTCTTTTGTATCATATGTATTTAATTGGCTTCAACAAATATTGCATTAATCAGAAGAATGCAGATTCTCTTGAGGAAATGTTCTGGTCTTGAAGTAATTATGTGTATGCCAAGGAAAACTTTAATTATAGCTGATGTCTTCTCAGTCAAACACTTCTTAGGGGAAATTCAATCGAATCTAATTAAAGTGATTTTTTCCTTTCAGTAGACAAATTTATCCTATTTACATTTATTGTTTTGATATGTACCATCTTTTTCCACAGTTGTTTCTTCTTCCTTCTTCTCTTCCTCCTCCCCCCTTTCCTTTTTCCTTCTTCCTTTTTTTTCTTTCTTCTTCCTTCTTTCTGCTTCTTTCTTCCTTTCTTTTTCTTCTTCTTTTTCCTATGTTACCTAAAGTTTTCCCTTTCTTCTTTCCTTTTTTAAAATATTGCCTGAAGAAATTTTTTTGCAGGGTAAATCTGCTAGTGATGAATTTCCTTATTTTTTGTTTGTCTGAGAAGAGCCTATTTCTTTTTTACTTTGGGGGATAATTTATTTGGATATAGAATCTGGTTGTGGATTTTATTTTTCTTTAGACACTTTAAATATTACACTTTTTTCTTCTTGTTTGCTCAGTTTCCGAAGGAAAACTATAATTCTTATTCTTGTACCTCTGTGGGTAAGATATTTTTTCCCTCTTGCTTCTTTCATGATTTTACCTTTTTTTGTTTGTTTTTGATTTTTGTTTTCCAGTTTCAGTATGATATGCCTGGTTTTGTGTGTGTGTGTGTTATTTTTCTTGGTAGTCTCTGAGCTTTCTGGATTTATGGCTGTTGTCTGTCATACATTTTGGAACATTTTGACCATAATTCAATTATTTCTCTGTTGTTTCTCCACCTCTGGTGTTCAGATTATGTACATGTTCTCCCATTCGGTATTATTTCACATTTCTTGGGTGTACTGTTTTGTTCTTATTTTCATGCTTCCCCCCGCACCCCACCCCTTTGAATACTAGTTTGGGAAGTTTCTATAGACCAGTGTTCAAGTTCCTGGATTTTTTTTTTGGCTCTGTTGAATCTACTGCCAGTTCTCTCACAAGATTCTTCATTACCTTTACAATGATTTCAACTTTTTTTTTTATCCTTTCATTGTTCTTGCAAGTTGTCATTTTTCCATTAGAGTCTTTAACATATTAGTTACAGTTATTTTGAATTCCCTGTCTGGTAATTCCAAAATCTGTCATATTCTAGTGTGCTTCTGATGATTACTTTGTTTCTTCTGTATTCCTTTTTGTCTTCTGGCATGCCTTGTAATTTTTTTGCTGACAGCCAGACTTGTCGTATTTGGTAATGGTTACTGAGATAATTAGATGTTTACTGTAAGGATTTGTATCAATCTGGTTGAGAGCTGGCCTTTATTTAATGTTTGCTTTATCAATTGGTACCAGAGAGTTCAAGTTCTTCTGCTGTTCTTGTTTTTGTATTATTTTGAATTTGGGCTTCATTATTACTCCTAAAGTATAAGTCTGTATCTTAGAGCTCTCTCAGCTGTAATCCACTGTTGTGATACTGGTTATTTATTTGAGATCTTCTTTTTAAATGTAAGTATTTATAGTAGTAAATTTCTGAGTATTGCTTTTGCTCCATTCCATAACTTTTGTTACTGAGTTTTCATTTTTATTCATCTCAGAGTATGTTTAAATGTACTATAGTTTATTTTTTTCCTTTATGTTTGCAAGGATTCTTGATTGCTTCCTAGTTTTAACAGTTAGGAATAAAGCTGTTATAAACATTGCTTTGCAGGGCACCTGGGTGGCTCAGTGGGTTAAGCCGCTGCCTTCGGCTCAGGTCATGATCTCGCGTCCCGGGATCAAGTCCCGCATCGGGCTCTCTGCTTGGCAGGGAGCCTGCTTCCTCCTCTCTCTCTCTCTGCCTGCCTCTCTGCCTACTTGTGATCTCTCTCTGTCAAATAAATAAATAAAATCTTTAAAAAAAAAACAAAAAAAAACAAAAAAAAAACCCATTGCTTTGCAGGGTTTTGAATGAACATAAATCTTCAACTTCTTTGGGCACATACAAAGGTAAACAGTAGCTGGATCTTATGGTAAGAATATATTTAGGGGGTGCCTGGGTGGCTCAGTCGGTTAAGCCTCTGCCTTCAGCTCAGGTCATGATCTCAGGGTCCTGGGATCAAGCCCTGCGTCAGGCTCTCTGCTCAGCAGGGAGCCTGCTTCCCCCTCTCTCTCTGCCTGCCTCTCTGCCTACTTGTGATCTCTCTCTCTGTGTCAAATAAGTAAATAAAATCTTTAAGAAAAAAAAAAGAATGTATTTAGTTTTGTGAGGGGCCACCAAACTGTCTTCCGAAATCATCTCCCCTGTTTTGCTTTCCTAACAGCAATGAATGTGAGTTTGTAGCTCCATATCCTTGTCAGCATTTGGGGGTGTCAGTGTTCTGGATTTTGGCCATTCTGTCTTTTAGGCATGTAGCAATATTTCATTGTTCTAATTTGCATTTCTGTGCTGTATGATGTGGAACAGGTTTTCAGATGCTTATTTGCCATTTGTGTATTTTCTTTGGTGAGGTGTCTGTTAAGATCTTTTGCCCACTTTTAAGTTAGATGGTTTACTTTCTTATTATTGTGTTTTAAGAGTTCTTTGTGTATTTTGAATAATGGTCTTTTATCAAATGTGACTTGTAAATAGTTTCTCCCACTCTGTGGCTTGTTTTTTTCATTCTCTTGACATTGTCTTTCCCAGAGCAGAAAATTTTAATTTTAATGAAGTATAGTTTTCAGTTATTTCCTTTATGGATTATACTTTCAGTGTTTTTCCTAAAAGATCATCACCATACCCAAGGTCATCTGGGTTTTTAAAAGTGTTTTATTAATTTTTACAGTTCTGCGTTTTACACTTAGGTGTGTGATCCCTTTTGAGTTCATTTTGTGAAGCCTGTGTTTAGATTCATTTATTTTGCTATGTGAATATTCATTTGTCCCAGTGCCATGTGTTCCATTGTATTGCTTTTGCTTTTTTACCAAAGGTCAGTTGGCTATATTTATGTGGGTCTGTTTCTGAATTCTTGTTCTGAACCATTAATCTCTTTATTATTTCACAGTACCACACTGTCTTGATTAATGTAGATTTATACTGGTTGTCTTTATTTTTTCATTTGGATTCCAGTTACCATCTTCTGTTTTTTCATTTCAGCATGAAGGATCCCCTTTAGTATTTTTTGGAGGGTAGGTCTACTATCAACAAAGGTTTTGTTTTCCTAGAAATATCTTGATTTCTCCTTTATTTTAGAGGATATTTTGCCAGATACAGAATTCTTAATTATAGTTTTTTCTTTTAGCAGTTTTATCGTTATCCCATTGCCTTTTCTTTCCATGGTTTCTGATGAGAAATCTCTTTGAAGATCTTTATACATGATGATTTGATTCTGTGTTGCTGTTCTCAGGATTCTTTCTTAGTCTTGTAACAGTCTGATTACAGTATGTGTATGTGTGTGTGGATCTTTTTAGGTTTATCTTTCTAGAAGTTTGTTGAGATTCCTGGATGTGTAATTTATTACATCAAATTTGTTGCCATCCATTATTTCTTGAGATTTTTTTTGTCTCCTTTGTTTCTTTTTCCTTTTGGCATTCCTATTAATGTTGGTAAGTTTGATGGTGCTTCATATGTATCTGAGCCTCTGTTTTCTTCATTTTCTTCTGTTATTCATGATGGATAATCTCATGCTGATCTGTTTTCAAGTATGCTGATTTTGTCTCCTGTTCAGATATCCTTTGAGCCCTTCTGGTGAATTTTTTACTTTATTTCTTAAACTTTCCAACTCTTGAATTTACATTTGTATGTTTTTTATAATTTCTTTCTCTTTACTGATCTTTCCTATTTGTTGAGATATAGTTCTCATAGTTCTATCCTTTTATTCCTTAGACTTTTTTTTAAGGCTTTTGAACATATCTAAACTATCTTATTTAAGGTCTTTGTCACATAAGTCAGTTATCTGACTGAGGGCAGTTTCTGTTCTTTGCTTTTTTTCTTTTGCATGGGTCTTATTTCTTTGAATTCATCACCTTTTTTTTTTTTTTAAGGTTTTGAAAAATGTGTATTTTAATATTGTGGCAAGTATGGAAATCAGCCTACTACTTTCTCTCCCTGGAGTTTATTGGTGTTATCTTATTGTTTGCTTTGTGACTTTAATGAGCTAAACAAAAGTCTGTATTTGTCATGTGTGGTCACAGAATTCTCAGTTATAAGCTTAATGCTCAGCTAATGATTGGGCAGAGATTTTCTTAAATTTCCAAAACAAAAAAATCTCTAAAGACTGTATGTGCTGGGATGCCTTCAATACTAAGCAAGATAGGTTACAACTAAGCCTTAACATTTACTTCCCACTTATACAGACACTCAGGTTTGGCTAGAGGTGAGACCTTTAGGCCATAAGTTTTTCCTGAGCGTGTGCATAGCCCCTCACGATATGTATGAGTTTTTAGATTACCAGGAATAATGGAGTTTTTCAAAGTCCCTATAGACAATCATTCCTCAAGTTTCCTTTCAATCTTTTTGGTTAGTTTATGGTTTGCCCCAGCTGTTACTATCTCACTAGTGGTGTTAAAAACATTTGCTTGTAAAATATGTTTTCTACAAATACCTACTCTTGCTGGGAGAGGCTTTTGTTCTATATGAATTTTGAGTCATGTGTGTAAACATAAGCCTTTCGAATGAAGGCCTTCTGGAACGCTACTAGATAGGTCAAATAGTTACTAGTCCTAGGATTGAGGTTGGAATGAATTTAAGCTTTATTTTGCTCTTTTCATTACTAGAAACATTTTCTAATATTATCTCTGAGTTTGGGTGAGGCACATGGTACTAGTCTAAGTTAAAATACTGTAAAGATCCCAATTATTACTGAGATACAGTCATCTTTCTTATATAGATGCTCCCCCATTGCTCATTTAGTTAATCTCCAGAATTATAAAAAAAAATTGACCATGACATTGTTTTCTTTCATTGCTTTTATGGAAGGTCAGAATTTTGAAGATACTGTCTATTTTTTCACTGATGTCACTCCAGTTTGTTAATTTTTTTTTTTAAGGAATTACTTTCAGTAGATATATGGGTTAATTTTCATTTCTAATGATATCTTTGTCTTTCTCTGCCATCAACATAACTGTGACCTCAGATAATGAATTCTTAAATATTCTTTCTTTCTCTATATTCTGAGTTTGTGAAATAATATTAATTTTATAAATGTATGTTAGTCAAGTTGGTTAATTTTTGTTTTTCATTGTTTTGCATATTTGTGAATTTGTTCTCTCTTATGTTCGTTGCTATTGCTATTGAATTGTGCTTTTCTTTTTTAGATCTTGTCATTTTTTGGGTCTCATCTATATTGTATATACATTTATACTTTCCTCGTATATCCTTTTATCAATATAAAGTGTTGCTTTTTGTTTCTAAGAACATTTGTTTTTCTTAAGTCTGTGTTGTTTGATATTAATGCAGGCGCTCTAGCTCCCTTATTACTTCTGTTTTTATATGGTATCTAATTCCATCCTCTTACTTTCATTGTATTTGTCACTTAACCTGAGGTTTTTATCTCTTGTTAGCAGAATATTTTTGGATCTTATTTATTTTTCTAGTTTGATGTTTCTGCATTTTGGATATAGGTTTATTGCATTTATATTTAATGATTATTTTTAATAGTGGGTTGATATACACATTTTGTTTTCCATTTGTCTCATGTCTTTTTATGCCTTCTCTCTTTATGCCATCTTTTGTGTTAACTATTTTTAGTGTTTTATTTTGAATCTTCTGTTGAGTTCTTTGTTACTCTGTTTTTAATAGGTATTTTCTTAGTGATTGTTTTAGGGATTTCAGTATTTTCTAATGACCACAGTGTACAGAATGATATTTATTCAATTGTGATAAATAAAAACTTTCCTTGACTCTTTACTTCCATCCTTTGTTCTATTATTGTTAGATATGTAACATCTATTTGCTATAAACCCAAAAATTTATTGTAATTATTGCATATCCATTCTTACATCTTTAACAGAAGTTAGGAATTTGGGATAAGAATTTTTTTTAAGGAATTACTTTCAGTAGATATATGGGTTAATTTTCATTTCTAATGATATCTTTGTCTTTCTCTGCCATCAACGTAACTGTGACCTCAGATAATGAATTCTTAAATATTCTTTCTTTTTCTATATTCTGAGTTTGTGAAATAATATTAATTTTATAAATGAATTTATATTTATATAAAAGTTTATAAATTTATAAATTATATAAAATCTATATTATAAATTTATAAATATAATTTATAAATTATACAAATTTATAAATTATATAAAATTTTATAAATTTTATAAATGAATTTAAATGAATTTTAAATTTGTCCATATTTTTACTATATTTTAACAGTTTTTTCCCCTGCATATTTGAATTATTATCTCCAGTTAGATGGAACTACTTCCTTAGCATTTCTTTCAAGATTGATCTACTAACAAGGAATTTTCTGTTTGTTGGTTTTTTTAAAAAATATTTTATTTATTTATTTGACAGAGAGAGATCACAAGTAGGCAGAGAGGCAGGCAGAGAGAGAGGAGGAAGCAGGCTCCCTGCTGAGCAGAGAGCCCGATGCAGGGCTCGATCCCAGGACCCTGAGATCATGACCTGAGCCGAAGGCAGCGGTTTAACCCACTGAGCCACCCAGGCGCCCTGAATTTTCTGTTTTTTAACTTCATTTTGAATGCATAGTTTTGTTGGATATAGAATTCTTGATCAACAGTTTTTTTGTTTTGTTTTGCTTTTTGAGCATTTTGAATGTTATCCCACTGCCTTCTGGCCTGTGTTCGTTTCATTGATAAGTTAGCTTTTAATCTTATTGATGTTCCCATATAATGTGAAAATTCACTTTTCTCTTAGTGATTTTAAGAATTCTTAGTGATTTTAAGAATTCATCTGCCTTTCTTTGTCCTTTTTTTGGGTGGGGGGGGGACCTACAGCAGCTTGGCTATGATGTAGCCTACATGTGCATGTCTTTTTATATATCCTACTTTGCATTCATTAATATTCTTGTCCTAAGAAGTTTTAGCCATTCTTTTGATCATCTGTTCTTCCCTTTTTTTTTTCTTCATTCTTATCACTGCACTTTTATACATTTGATTTTGTCCCAAGGATCTATAGGGCTATGTTCACTGTTCTTTTTTCTCTTCTTCAGAGTGAGTATTCCTTATTGTGGGCATCTTTGAGTGTGACATGAGGGGTATAAGAAGATCTAGATGGCAGAGTAGATTGAGGTCATGGAGTTCAGGATTGTGGGTATCATATTGAATACCTTAGGCTCAAGACCTTAGGCTTAGTTGAGCCAATATGGGTCTTAAGCAGGTGACTGACTTTTTTATGTTTTTGGAAGGAAACTATCTGGACAGATGGAGGTTGAACTAGACTAAGGATAGCTGCATGGCAATGCATTTTAGAAGACTCCTTTAAGAGTATTTGAGAGATGATGTCGTTTTGATCTTCCACCAAAGGCAGTGTGGATGAAAAAGAGGTAAAACATTGATGAAAAAGAGAGGAAGGTACATGTTATACATGCAAGTGTAAAACTGAGATGAAACCAATAGGATTTGGAGGTTAAAGAGAAGAGAGAGCGAAGGATTTAGTTATTAATTCAACAAAACACACATACTATGTGTTTTGGGTTCTAGGTATGTATGAGTGAAGGAAACCTTCATTCCTGCCTTCTTGGACCTTATATCTTAGGAGAGACAAGCCAATTATGATTTGCAAATAATTGTACAATATGTTGAGTTTTAGTAAGTTTTATAAAGAAAAATAGGATAATAAAAATATTTTGTTGAAGGGTTTGCTAGCTGTGATAGGCTGACCATGAAGGCCTCACTGATAAGGAGACATTTGCACAGAGGCCTGGAGGAAGAATGGGAGTGAATGTTGTGGAGTCTTGAGATTTTATAATGACAAAGTAAGAAAATAAGGTGGAAAGAGAGCCAAATAAGATGATGGCTCTATCATGGCAGAACAAAAATCTGCTTGGGAAGATTCAACTGTTAAAGACATTTTCTACCCAAGACCATCAAATGCTAGCCTTTGAGAGAAGAAAAGTTGGGAATGTGCTTGAAGGTCTTAGAACTTCTGCCTTTGAAAATGACATGAGTTATAGTACCATTAATGGACAGGAAAGCCTCAAGAAGATGCATGTTTTTGGAAGTCAAATCTTCTCGGTTATCTCATTCTTGGGGTAAAGTTTATAGAAGGCTTCTCCAGCTTTGTTTGACATTGCTCATCTTTCCTTCCTCCTCCCCCCTTCACATTTTTTGTTAGGATGGTGACCTTATTTCTCTGTGATGTTAAACGTCCAGCAGAGCTTTTTTACTGTTTCTGGCAGTTTCCAGTGCAGTGGTTGGCACATCCAAAAGTGTGACTGTGAGTTTTACTCACTCATGCAAAGCAGAAACTCCAACAGGATTTGTGTGTGAGTGTGTGTGTGTGTGTGTGTGTGTTTTGAACCTGAGTGAGGATATTAAGGTAACTAGAGTCCCGGATGTTACAAAAGACTTTGAACTTTGTCCGGATGTTACAAAAGACTTTGAACTTTGTACTCCCAATAGAGCCCTGATTGTCACCTATTTTGCCACACTCATATCGTTTTTCATTTCACTAGGGAGAATAGGATTAGTTGACAGAGGGTTATAAATTGGTTATTTTGTTAAATCTGGAGTGTGGAAGAGCAGGAACCTCCCAGAGCTATCATTCTGGAGAATTATATTTTATATTTGCAAAGTCTATTACAGTTCATGAACTAACTGTTAATGTACATGTCTAACTTGATTCCTCATTTAAACCTTATCAAAACCCCATGAGACTCACATTAGATAATAATAAATATTTTGTAAAATAAACAAAATTGAAGTTCAAAAGAGATTTAGTATTTTGTCCAGTGTGTTTCTGCTATTAAGTAAGAAACCCTGAATCCACACATAGGTCTTATGATTCTCAGGTTTAGGAGAGAACAGTTAGAGTTGTTTCAGATCCAATCTCAAAAGCAAGAATGGAAAGAACAAATAAGTGATAAGTATACTGCTCAGTAAGTTTCCTTTTGGTTACTTTTCAGTGAAAAGTATTACTGCTAGGTTTTATTTTAATAAATATTTTTAAATAAAAAATGGGGCTTCTTTGAGGGCAGGAAAGGATCAGAGAGGTACAAAGATCAATGCTGCATGGATCTCCTTACTACGAATTACACTTTTTAACTCAGTGTCTAGTTCAGGGAGCAGATATGTAAGTGTATCTTTATAATACGTGTGGGTCCTGATTTAGTTGAGATATAGTAATACTGTCTATCTGTATAAGATACTTTTAGTGATAGCTTGCAGAGCATGTTCGTGGTTTTCTTCCCTCACACTCCCTTTGGCTTTATCTACTGCTGCTCCTCACTGTATTCTTTGGTCAGGCTATCAAAGTTATTTTGCTCTTTTAAGTATTAACCTCCTCTTTACTTTCAAAATGTTAGTCAGTCATCATCTCTTTGCAGATGCCTTCGCATACCTTCAATTCTGGGGCTTTGTTGTTCTCCTTGTAATTCTGTCCCTCAGTTATAGGTGTGGTTTCTGCTCCACTGTATCCTAACAGTTCTGAAGCCCAAGAAGGTTTCTTTTGTGATGTTTAGTCCCGGGTGGTTAGTTCAGTGCTTGGAAAGTGGTATCCTTAGTAAATTCACTGAATGAATTGAATTATTTAACTGTGGCTTTACCATATTCCTGTGAGGTTCTGTCTCTGTCCCTGTTTTATAGATAAGGCAACAGCTCTGGTATGGAGTTACGTATTCCAAGTCTCACAGTGGTATGCATTAGAGCTTGGATACCCAAATGAACTCTGTGCTCTACCTAAGATGGTGGTCTCTACAAGAGTATACAGTCAGCTGGAGGTGACAGGGAGGACTTCCCCACCACACTGTTCTGGGTTAGCCTACCCTTTGAATACTTTAGACTTACCTGGGAGAGTAATGGAAAAAACAGAAATGTTTTGGTATCATTACAAGTTTGCAGCAGTTAGGTTTAATTTTTTTCCATTTGAAATTTAGCCATTTCCAGGCCTCTAATTTAGACTTAATAACATCTTAATAATTTGAGCTTCATAGTAAAATTTTAGTTATCAAACATAGCAGTACCGTAGTGGGAAAGTTTTCCAGTAAAAGGATCAGTTCAAGAATTCTGAAAGGACTGTTTAGCTCCATTTGTTACTCTTCTTTTATCATTTAGTGAAATGGTAATTTATTTTTCTTTCTTCAACACATGCTTAATTTTCTTGGGAAAGCTAGCAAAGGAGAAGAAAAAGCTGGTGAACTTTTTCCTATTTTCCTTTACCACAACAGTTGAAAAATGTATATAAGAACACTTTTCATAAAGGCTGGCTCATGCAGTGATGCAGGTAATATGCTCATCTGTTGAGATGGGGAATTATTGCAAGGAACAGAACTAGGACTGTGACACAGCTTGATCAAGTCCTTGACATTAATTCTCCTCTTGACACTTTGATGTAGCTCAGTTAAGGCTTTCATGTGTTTCTTACTGCAAAAGTAGATATTTGAGTGTGGTATTTTATTTGGCTGTCTAGTCACCTTGGTAAAAAATTCCTCTGTTGTTTAGGTGACTTTTAAGTAGGTAATTCTTGTAAGGATTTTCAGGAGTTTTTTTCATTAAGTAGTGAGGATTCTATGAATATCTTTGAATCCCTGCTCCCCAAGAAGTTGGCAGAAGCTACTAAATATTCTTGGAGCACCTGTTTGGTTTAGTTGGTTGTATCCAACTCTTGATTTCAGCCCAGGTCATGATCTGGGGGTTGTGGGATCATGCATCTTGTGGGGCTTCACACTGTGATGCCTGCTTAAGATTCTGTTTCCCTCCCTCCCCACTGTGTGCTTGCTTTCCCTTTCTCTCTCTCTCAAGTAAATAACTAAATATTTTTTAAAAACTATCAAATATCCTAATGCAGTTAATGTTATTTCGTTGTTTCATCGGTCCATTTAAAATGTAGGCATAAATTATAATGATCTGCATTAGGAAAGACCTAAATATTAAAAATAATTGACAAATCATTAAATATTCTTATATGTTTTAAAGTGATATGATTGCCACTCAATCATTAATGCTACTAGAAAGCTGTCACTTAGCTCACTTGGCTTGATTTTTTTCTAAATCTGTTAAAAAAATTTTTAAGGCACATTGATTTCTGATAGGAATAAATTGAGCATGCAGTGACCATAGCTGCTTTGGCCATTATTTTTTAGGTAAACCACAACTAATTCATAAAGTCCTGTGGATCCTTTAATACTTACCAGAAATGGGCAGGCTGTCAGTTTGGAAGATTCTGTCTAAAACATATTCCTTCACTTGGTCCTTGAAAAACTCTACCACTGTACCCTGCATAGAATTTGCTTTATTTGCTGTGAAGAAGGAACAGTTGAGTCAACTAGCGGGAGATAAATCTATGCTAGGTGTCACAGGGCTGATTTTTACATCACATGCCATCTCTCTCTTTTAGTTTATTTATAACTTGCTAACAGGCAAATTTTATTAATGAAACCAGGAGGGCTCATTCAGAGATATTTTAGACTTGTGCTTAGATAGGAGACAAATTAGTTTTGTCATTGAGTAAGCTCAGAGCTTTTAGAGAATGAGTAAGTTCTTTATTTCATCTGTATTAAGACATGAGAAAAGTAGCTATTCATTATTAATTCATATTTTAGAGATCAATTTACAATGCTAAACCCTAATATCCAATGTTACTTTTAACTGGATTAACTGATAGAAATGAACATCACTTTTGAACATCAACATTATGCTGACTTTGATGGAGGGGATCAGTGTTCATAACACCCAGTTTGTAACCAAGGTCCAGGCTGGGCATGGGAGTTACTAGTTTTTACATGGCTTGATTAACAGAGAGGAGGCTCCTATGCACTGAAATTTTCCTTTTAAAATGGGCACATTTCCCAGCATAAATATGATACTTCTTTACTAATCAGGATGGAGTCTTATCCTGCAATGGGACTTACATTTCGGGCTTTCCACCACATCATTGCTGTTTTCTACGTGGTCAAAAATAGATACAGAGTAAACCAACCCCAAAAGTCAATTATAGGGTTTATAGTGATGTACTGTGAAAAATTTGGTTGTGTTTTTCATTATACAGAATGTTCTTTCCAAAGACATAAACAGAAAAAGCACATATGTTTGATTTTAAAAATAACTCTGCATAGCTCTTTAAAATGCTGGAGACATTTGGATACTTTGAAATGATCAGCATTATAATTACATGATAAACCTTCTATCTAAAGTCAGGCCTGGTTTGTAATTATTTATTCAGTTGCCTCCCCATCTTAATATATATTTATATTTATATGTGTGTGTGTGTATAAAATACATATTTAAAATTTTGACATTTTTATTTTAATGAGAGACCAAAGTAGATACTTTGAAAGCATTTCAAATGCATGTTTGATTGATTGGTAAACTTATTTTCTAATCTCTTCCCATGAAGCAAATGCTAATATGCGTTATATCACTTTTGGAGCACATATGTTAATTTACAAGTAATATATTATAAAAAGTGTGGAAAATAAAAACCATTTGTCCATTATGAATTATTTAAGCTGTGCTTACAATATGGTTTTTGAAATCTGATTGCTCGTATACTTTCTAAAGTAGTATAAACTAGCACTGAGAGTGATTTTACAGTAAACTTTACATTCCTAAGGAGAGCTTATCTAAGTCTCACAAAACTTTAAAGTGGATAAAAAAATTTTGTTATAATGATGTTATATTGAATGAGAATCTTTAAAGCCTTGTAACTCAAAATGCTGTTTTTTTGATGCTTTCTTTGGTCATTTTCCAGCTTTAAATAAACTGCAGTTAATTTATACTTTTGCTGTTTGAAAATGTACAAATAAATGTTCCTTTTTAAAGCTTTTCTCCTATAGTCAAGGCTTAATTTTCCTTAGCCAGATTTCAGCCTAATGCAAGTCTTGTTTTTTTTTTTTTTGCCTTACTGAAATGGTTGTTTTTTTGTTTTTTTTTTTTAATTTTTTACTGTCTGATTGACCTTATAATTACTCATTTACTCATACAGACAACACTAGCACAGTAGTAGTACCTGCATAACACTTTTTAACTTTACTCATTTCTGAGATGGTAGAAGCAAGAAAATCAGTTTTATTTGCTTCCCAAATACACCTGTAGCAAAAATTTTTGATTTGACCAGTTACAAGCCAGCCATTCTTACTTACCTTCTTTCTTTCTATCAGAGCCCTGAATATGCATAGAAATCCTGCATAATATTAGCCCATTGTGGTGACCCTATTCTTCTCAGTAATTGGCTTAGGAAGAGTCTCCTGATTCAGATCTAGTCTGTGAGTTGTGAGAAGTCTGAATGGCCTCTGGGAAGGTTCCCTCACTGATAAATCAAATTACCTAAACAAGGCTGCCTCTCTTGTGGGTGAAATGCTTGGAAGTGCTGCAACTTTATAATACAAGCTTTTGGACTAGGTTGCCTATGTTAGAATCCCAGTGCTTCCCGTACCAGCTTTGTAACCATGGCAGTTTATTTAATTTCTCTGTGCCTCAGTTTTCCTGATTGTACAAATGGGGCTAATATACACATTTGAGAAAATGTGTAAGTATAAGTCAAAGCCACTAGAATGACTGGAATAAAAAAGTCAGATAACAACAAATATTGGTGAAGATTTGGAGGAATCAGAATCCTCATATAATCCTGGGGGGAACATAAAATAGTCCAGCTGCTTTGTGATATAGTAGTATATCCCAAGTAGTATAGTAGTTCCTCAGGTGATTAAGTATGACCCAGTAATTCCACTTCTGGGTGGGTGTGGGTATGTATATCCAAGAGAACTGAAAACGTACATCAACACAGGGATTTGTACACAAATGTTTATATCTGCATTATTCATAATAGCCAAAAGGTGGAAACAACTTAAATGTCCATCAATGCAGAAATAGATAAGCAAAATATAATTTATTGGTATGAGGTATTATTTGGCCACAAAAAGGAATGAAATGAGCTGATACATGCACAATGTGGATGAACCTTTAACACATCAGTAGGTGAAAGAAGCCAGTCATGAAAGACCACATGTACATATATTCTTCCACTCCTATGAAACTCTAGAATAAGGAAATTTATAGACAGAAGATATATTACAGGTTGCTTACAGTTGTGGCTGGTAGTTGGGTGGTATATGGGGAGCGACAGCTAAAGCTTACTGTTTCTTTTTCATGCAACAAAAATATTCTAAAATTGACTAATTATGGGCATGCGTATCTGGGAATATACTATAAATCATTGAACTGTACACTTTAAATGAGTGAATTATGTGGTATGTGAGTTATATTCCAATAAAGCTGTTAAAAAATGGGGCTAAGAATATCTTTCTTATAGACTATTGTAAAAAATTAATTAATGAGCATAAAGTTCTTAGAACAGTGTTTGGCTTATAGCAAGCACTCAAAAAATGATAAATATGCTAAAAATTAATTAGGGCCTTGAGGGTAGCTAATGAGGAAACAGTATGCAGGAGAAGGAAGGTCCTAGCATATGAAGGACTCCAACAGACTGCCTTGCTTTGGGACTACCATGTGATTTGGGAGTCTGTTTCTTACAGCTGAAGGCACCTTGCTGATAGGCACCTTTCTTCTGGGGTTTCATTGATTCTTTTTCAGTGCATATAAGGTGTCACCTTCTCCTAACTTTCTTATTCTATCACCTCTGTTCTTTGTATATATTAATGCATATATGTTTATTTTTAGTATGTTATCACTGGATTAAAACTTCTGGAGGGCTTGGGCTCTGTTTTAAATTTGAAGGCCCTTTATCTTGCTGAGCACAGGACTGGGCCTGCTAATCTTAGCTGGTTAATCATTTGTTAATAAGAAGGGAAAGGTTGTGATTTAGGTTTTGTTGGCATAATCTAAAATTTGCTTGCTGTTTAATACTCCTCTCTTCTGGTTCTGGTCTTGTGCATCTCAGTGCTTTATGACTGGAGACTCTCTCTCTAAAACTGTCATCTTGGGCAAATTACAACCTGGGTTCCTATTTCAGTTTTGGTCAGAGTAGAACAATGTTTAAAATGCTAGTAGCTACCCGCCTAGGCCTTCACCTCAGTTGCTAAAAAGTGGGACTCACTGTTTTCGCCTTCCTGATGATAAATGTAGTACATGCTGACTTAGTGAAAAAAAGCAGTTGTCAAACATTTTTTAAAAGTATGAAATACCAGGAAACCCAACATTTCAAAAAAAATTCCTATTGTTTGATGTATATTGCTTTAAATATTGACATAAGTATAGATATAAATGTGTGTGTATGTGTATATTTTTTGTTTTCAGTGCGTATACTTAGTTTTGGTTGTGAGTTGGGGATGGCATGGGGTAGATGGATAAATAGATTAAATAAAATTTTAAAATTGTTCACTTTGTTTTCTGGGAGTGCATGTCAAATTCCCAGTAGATCTAGGTGATCAGGTGATCAGCACATTATCTCTGAGCACAGAATATGTTGTGACTTCTAGAGCCCCACTTGTGCTACAAACAGACTAGTTCTTGGTGAATTATCCATTATTTCTTACTCATTTTAAGAGATAGAGATATTTATATTTGTATAAAAACTCTATATATTAAGGCCAGGTCTTTAAATCTTTGTTTTTTGTATTGCAAGATTTTCTTAGTTTACTATTTGAAATGAATTTATGTATTTATCATATTATTTTCATCCAGAAGTTTTAAAATCTATATAAGTCACATATAACAAACAGTCTCAGTTGTGGTTTTCTAGCTTTGGTGTCATGTTTGGTAGATACTTTTGGTAGAAGTGGTATTAAATCATCCTGTCTTAGCTAGTAAGAAGAGCTCACAATGTTGCATTTTTGGTCTGCTTTAATCTTAATAGACCTTGAACCCAGTTCTCTTAGGAATAATCCATAGGAATTAGAATGTTTTCTTTTTGCCTTTTTTCCTATGCTCTAATTTTCTTTTTCACATCTCCAACCATATCATGTCCGTCTTATTACTTACCACTAAATATGACTGGAATATGTATATATAGGGAGGACTGTAGAAAATATTTTTGAATGAATAAACTTTATGAACTGTAGGAGTCTCCTCTTCTGTTATATCTTTTTTGTGATAGCATCCCTTTCTTTTTTGCACACCTATTTGTATTACACCTTAGAACTTTTAGTCCTTTCTAACTTATGTGTTTCTTTAATCCACTGTTTCTGGGTGTGAATTTCTATTGGTGAGAAATATGAGCACTGGAACAGTGCTTTTCATATAGTAGGAAATGAGTAAATATTGAACAAACTTGATAAGCAGATTGAGCAAAAGGACAGTATTGGCGGATACGTTTTTCCTTGAATCTGTACTTTTTCATTATTTTGGTAGAATTTTTATGGCCTTCACATCATGAGAAATGTACATTCAAGTTAATGTATAAAATTTCTTTTTATAATTGTGAAAAATCAGTCTTGACTAGAGCAGCATTAACTACAGAATTAAATCAGCCTTCCTCTCCATATTAACTGTCATCTTGGGCAAATTACTTAACCTTTCTCAGCACAATTTCCTGTTTATAAAATGGAACTAATATTTTTTATTGATGATGATTGAAGGAAATGCCTGTAGTACAATATATGGTAAATAGTTGAGAATCAATAAATGTTTACATGTTTTCAGTCTCTTTTTAATTTGGGACATAGAGCTAGCTTTGAGCATGCTTTTTCATTTTCCAGTTGGCTCAGTTTCCTTCTTTCCACTTCCTGCCCTTTCCCCTTTTATAATCTTTTCTTTATTTAACATAATTTATAAAATTGAATATTTGATATAGTGGCCTGATTATGTTTTTTTCTAGATGATCTTTATTATCTCGGGACCCTGTTATTTTTTTTTTAAATATAACTTTTTTAAATTAAGTATTAAAATTTTAATTTCAGCATAGTTAACATACAGTGTTATATAGGTTTCAGGTATACAATATAGCGATTCAACACTTCCATACACTACTCAGTGCTTATCAGATAAGTGTACTCCTGGGGCCCTGTTCTTTTATATGGGAGAATAGTTATGTCTAAACTTTTGAAGACCATATAACTTAGTTGAAGAAACATAAAAGTTTGTCATCAGGACAACTCATGCAATTAACAGGGCTTTTGTCAATGGTAAAATGGAGCTAGAATTCATTTTAGCAATGAACTGGCTTCATTTTACCAGTATGTGAGGTATGATCTTTTTAGAGAAATAATTAAGTTTTGCAAATACCAGGTAGTGGTATTTTATTGAGGCATATCCTTTGAAAAATTCATCTTTTCTGTCACATCTATCTTTTCAATTTCCCAATTTTAGCTTACTCTTTATTAAAAGAGGTTTGTTTTGTTTTGTTTTGTTTTACCCTAAGCCTCTTTATAGTGAACTCTACATGGGGATTACCCACAGCAAATTATTAATCTTACTCGGGCTTTCTGCTGGCATTGAACATTTCTCCAGGAAGCTTTTTTTCAGTCATTTAGTGAATGCACTTAATGAAGAGATTATTTTCAGCATTGATTTTAGAAAAACATAATTTAAATGTTTATTTATTGTTGAAAGATAAACATGAATTCTAAAGATACGCATAATGAATGGAATTACATACATATACATTTCAGATCATTTGTATATAAATTTCATATCATTTGACAATAGATTTGGGTTGCAAATCATTTTCCCTTAACATTCTGAAGCCTTTTTCCTACCATTTTGTAGCAACCATTGTTTCTGTTAACAAGTTCTTTGCCATCTGATCAGTGACCCTTTATATGTGACCATTTCCTCCCCTTTACTCTTGACATTTCTAGCATCATTTATTTATCAGTTGTGTTCTCATATTTTATGGTATCATTGTCTGGGTCTTTTTCCATCTCCTTTGCTGGGGACTTTTATCTTTCAGCTCTTAGCAATTTTCTTGAATTATTTCTTTGATAATTTCTTTTCTTTCTGCCCCTCCCTCTCTTTCTCTCTCCCTTTGTCTCTCTGTCTCTTTCTTCTTCCTTCCCTCCATCCATCTATACTTGTCTATCTCCCCTTCCCCCCTTTTCTCTTGAATTGACGTTATTCAGTTGTTAGTTCCCTTAAACTGGTCCTACAACTTTCTTATTCTTTCTATCCATTTACCATATTTTTATTCTTTCGGTCTTTTTCCTAGGAGATTATCCTTAACTTTCTGTTCCAAACTTTTCATTTTAATTTTTCAAATCGTGATTTTATTTTCCAAGAGCGCTTTTTTTGTTGTTTTCTAAATGTTTCTTTTACTTATTCGTTAAAAAAAAAAAAAAAAAAAAGCCCTCTGTGTCTTTTTGTGGATGTAATATCTTCGCAAGAATGTTTGTGATTGGGCACCTGGGTGTCTGAGTCTGTTAAGTGTCTGCCTTCTGCTCAGGTCATGATCCCAGCCAGGGTCCTGGGATTGAGCTCCATATCAATAGGCTCCCTGCTCAGCAGGGTGTCTGCCTCTCCCTCTGCCCCTCCCCACACTCATGTGTGGGCCCCGGTGCTCACTCCTGTGTGCACACCCATGCTCATTTGCTTGCAAAAATAAAATCTTAAAAAAAAAAAAAAGATTTGTGATTGTGTGAAGCTTTTTTTTTTTTTTTTAAACTCCTTTTATTTTCTTTGTTTCATTTATTTCCTTTTTATTCCCTTTGTTCTGTTTAACATCTTTTATGTTAGAATCTTTTCTTACCATCTGGTGATTTTTAGCTGCTTAAAAATTTAAGACCGAGGCACCAAATGTATGTGAAGTAGAACTTTATTGTAGGGTGATTAGATATTCGTCTGGCCATTTTTGTGGACCATCCCTCAAGAATACTATCAACTATTGATTTCTATTTTCTTAGACTACAAATTTCTCCAAGGAGGAACCTGTCAGTCCTTTGCCTAGGGTTTCTAAGTCTGATTATGAGGATTTCGGTATCTCATCCGAAGAAGGAGCCTGGGGTGGGGTGAGACTGTGTGTCTCTTCTAATTGAATAATGTAGAATTTGCCTTAGTCTTTCTTTTTTCACTGTCATGTATCAGACACTTCCCCCCACTCTCCTTCCTCAACATGCATGGTGTTCACAAGCACAGAATTTTGCTGGTATAGTCTTCCCAAAGATGAAAACTTCATTCTTTGAAAGAGTGGTGATAGAAATTGTGGCATCACTTGTATGAGGTTAGAAAAGAGATTTGGGGTTCTAAGTGTTCCCTGTGGAAACTACAGCATATTCTGGTTTTCAGTCCCACCATGCATTCCTTCAGTTCTCAAACTTCATCTTACTTCTGTAGCTGAAAACTTGATTTTTGCTGATTTACTCACCCTAGGTTTAGGATTCCACTTCATTGTCTCCTTTGTAGCCTCCATTGTGTTATGAATATTCTGGTCTGTTGTCATCTCCTTTCCCTTTTCCGTTTTTTATTACTTTAGTAAAAATACTAAGGTAAAGAGACTAAAATTTCTACCTCTTGTTTTCAGGATAGAGCAGAGGTAAATGTCGTATTTAAATAGAAATGCCACTTCCTCATTATGATGGAGCATGTAATATTTGTATAGTTTCATTTACATGGTACAGAAACATGAAATATGAAGAGACTTACAAGCAAAATGAGAGAACAATAATGAGTAAAGATGAATATCTCTCAAGATTGAGTTAGTAAATCAGAGAATGAGGAAAGAATATTTGAATGTTAGTCAACACACCAGTTACTTAAATAAAATACCCGACACCTGAGAAAGAATAACTACTACTGTTCAATTCCTTTCTTGTTGCTATGGAATATTAGAAAGGATAGTGTATGAATTTGAAGTGGCAAATATTTGAGTAGAAATGCCAGATCATATGGTAAGTGTATGCTTAGTATTATTAAAACTGCCAAGTTGTTTTCTAGAATGGCTGTCTGCTATTTAAATTCCCATCAGCAGTATCTGAGAGTTCTAGTTCCTATACATCCTTCTTAGTACTTGGCATTGCCTGGTTTTTGTTTTATTTTAATTTTGTCATTCTCATAGGTGTGAAGTGGTAGCTCATTGTGATTTACTTTGCATTTCCCTAATGATTAGCAATGTTGGGCATCTTTTCATTTATTCGCCATCTGTAAAAGTTACATCTCCCCAATGTCTCTCCTCTTTGTTTACTGTATTATTTTTTTCTTACTGTATTAATTTGTTTTCTTATTTTCTTATTTTTTGGGTTAATTATATATTTTGGATACCAGTCCTTCAGAAGTCTTTTGTCTGATATATGATTTGAAGTGCATGTCTCCACAAATATAACTTGTCTTTTTATTCTTTCAACAGCATCTTTTGTAGAGCAAAAGTTTTTAATTTTCATAAAGTCCAACTTATCAATTTTTTCCTTTTATATATTATTCTTTTGGTATTGTGTCTAAGGACTCTTTGCCTATCTGAAGGTCACAAGGATTTTTTTTTTTCTTTTCTAAGGGTTTGATAGTTTTCTTGTTTTACAGTTGTCTATCTTGAATTTTATATAAGTTGCAAAGTATGTATTAAGATACACTTTTTTTCTGTATATGTATGTCCAGTTGTTCTAATGCTGTTTGTTGACAAGTCTGTCATTTCTCCATTGAATTGTCTTTGCATGTTTGTGGACAGTCAGTTGACTGTTCTTCTGTGGTTCTATTTCTGGACCCATTTTTCTGTTCCAGTGATCTTTGAGTCTGGTCTTCATTACTATACTGTCTTAATTACTATGGCTTTATAATAAGTCTGAAAATCTCTTAAAATGAGTTGTTTAACTTTGTTTCTCTTTTACAGAATTGCTTTGGCTATTGTAGTTCTTAACCTTTCTCTGTGCAATTTAGAATTGTCTTGTTTACAAGAAATCCTGCTGAGATTTTAATTCAATTTGCCTTCAATCTATAGATCAATTTGAAGAGAACTAACACTTAACTATTTTGAGTTTTCCAACCCATGAAAATGGTCTTTTTATATTTTTAGGTTTTTTTTTTTTTTTTTTTTAGCCATCAGAATTTTGTAGTTCTCAGTGCACTGAGTGGTCATATACTTAGATTTACTCCCATGTATTTAATTTTTTGTGGAGATACTACAGATAGTACTGTTTTAAAAGTTTCAGTTTCCAGCTCTTCAGTGCTACTACATAGAAATCTGATTTATATTTGTATGGTAAGCTGTATCCTGTGACTTTGGTAAACAACGTATTTCTAGGAGCTTTATTATAGATACTTCGGGCTTTTCTTTATAGACAATTGTCTGCATATCAGAACAGTTTTAATTCTTCTTTTTCAATTCTATGCCCTCCTCTCTCTCTCTCCACCCTCCCTCTTAGTCTTATTGCATTGGCTAGGATTTCTTGTACAGTGTTGAAAATGAGTGGTGAGAAGAGACATTTTGCCTTGTTTGAGTATTGTGTGGAAAGCATTTTCTTTTGCCATTAAATGTGATGGCAGCTATGTCTTTTGTAGATCTGGTTCATTGCATTGATGATTTCCTTTTTCATTTCTAGATTGCTGAGAGTTTTTATCATGAAATAGTGTTGAATTTTGCTGTTATTTTTCTTTACCAGTTGATAAAGACCATGTGGTAATTGTCTCAGTTAGTTAATATGGTATATTATATCAACTGATATTTAAATATTGAACTAGCCTTGCATTCCTCAGATAAATTGTGCTTGGTTGTTATGTACTATTCTTTTTATGTATTGCTGAGTTCAATTTGCTCATATTTTGTTGAGAATTTTTCATCTATGTTCATGAGGGATATTGATTTGTGATTTTCATTTTTGTACTATTCTTTTCTGGTTTTATTATCAGTGTAATGCTGGCCACATAAACGAATTTAGGCAGTGTTTCTCCTCTTCTTACTTGGGATAAATTGTGTAGATTTGGTGTTCTATGTAGGATATAGTTGGTTAGAGTTGCCCAGTGAAACCATCTGAGCCCTGGAATTTCCTTTTTTTTTTCCCAGAAAGATTTTAAAGTACATATGTAATTTATTTAATTGCTATGTATTCCAGGGTTTCAATGACCATGTGCACATTCAGTGAATTGCTAGGACTTACAGCACTCATCATATTTTTACTCATAAGTATGATTTATTACAGATCAGCAAGGGAAAATGACTCAAGGAGAGTCTGGAGGCATCCAGACTCAACCTTTAAAGTTCTCCCTTCTGAGAGCACAAGGCATAAGAAACATATTCTTCTAGCAGTAAATTGCAGTGACACATAGGCTGTGTTTCTGCCTAGGGAAGCCTGCTTAAAACTCAAAATCTAGGATTTTTACTGAGAACTGTTCATGTAGCCATACCAGATGTGGTCATGGCCACAGCGTCCCAATTTCCAGACTCTAAGAAGGAAAACAGATATTTACCCTAACTCATGATATTTGTACAGTCTATGCAAGCTGGTACCACAGGGCTCAATGCCTCAAGCAGATAAAACAGGTTTGCTATATAGAGAATATCCCTAAACCAAAAGTTTGATATGCTAGCCAAACACCAGTTCTGCAGTCAGACCCGTCTCATGATAGCAGCATCAGGCCTGCAATGTTAACTCTTTTCTGCACACTATAGGACTATTCTGTTGTGTGTTTCTGTTGAATGAGTTTGTTTATTTTAAGGAAATGGTCCATTTCTTCTAATTTGTCAGAATTACATTCATAGATAAGATTGTAGTATTCTCTTACTATCCTTTTATTATCTATGAGTTCTATTATGATAGTTCTTCCTGTATTTCTTGTTTAAACTGGCAAGAGCATTATCAATTTCATTGATGTTTCCAAAGAAACAGTTTTTGGTTTCATTGATTTTTCTCTGTTGCTGTTTTGTTCTCAGTTTCATTGATTTCTACTCCTTATAGTATCTTTTATTTTGCTTGCTTTCAGTTTACTTCTCATTTCTTCTGATGGAATCTTTAGATTATTAACTTAAGACCTTCTTTTCAAATATATACATCTAATGCTATACATTTCCCACTTAAAAAAAAGTTATTTATTTAACCGAGAGAGAGAGAGAGAGAGAGAGAGAGAGAGAATAAGCAGGGGGAGCAGCAGAGGGAGAGGGAGAAGAAGGCTCCGCAATGAGTAGGCAGCCCAATATGGGACTCGATCCTGGGACCCCGGGATCATGACCTGAGCCCAAGGCAGACACTTAACTGACTGAGCCATCCAGGCACCCTATACATTTCCCACTTAGCACTGCTTTAGGTATATCCCACAAATTTTGGTTTGTTATATTTACATTTTCATTTAGTTAAAAATATTTCTTGGGATTGGGAGGGAGACAAACCATAAGAGACTCTTAATTTCACAAAACAAACTGAGGATTGCTGGGGAGAGGGAGATTGTGGAGAGGGTGGTTGGGTTATAGACATTAGGGAGGGTGTGTGATATGGTGGGTGCTGTGAAGTGTGTAAGCCTGGCAATTCACAAACCTATACCCCTGGGACAAATAATACATTATATGTGTTGTTTTTTTTTTAAAGATTTTATTAATTTATTTGACAGAGATACAAGTAGGCAGAGAGGCAGGCAGAGAGAGAGAGAGAGGGAAACAGGCTCCCTGCTGAGCAGAGAGCCTGATGTGGGGCTCGATCCCAGGACCCTGGGATCATGACCTGAGCCGAAGACAGAGGCTTTAACCCACTCAACCACCCAGGCGCTCATACATTATATGTTAATAAAAATAATTTAAAAAGTATTTCTTAATTTCCTTAAGGCATCGTTTTTAACTTATGGTAGTTTAGAAATTTGTTTTATTTCTCATTATTTGAGAATATTTTCTAGTTATGTTTCTTTTATTTTCTACTTTAATTTACTTACAGAGAAAATATTTTGTAAGATTTCAATACGTTCTAAAATTTGTCTTATGGCCTTGAATGTGGTTTGTATGTGTGAATTTCCATTTGTTCTTGAAAAAATGTTATTTTGTTGTTGAGTATATATTACAAATGTCTTTTAGGTCAAGTTGTTTTATGGTGTTCAGGTCTTACATATCCCGCTGATTTTCTTAACTTTTTCTTTTATTTTGTCCACATTTATTTCTTTCTCCTGTTAGTTCAGTCAGTATTTGCTTTATGTGTTTTGATGCTCTGTTATTAGTTGCATACACATTTAAGATTGTTATATCTTCATGATGAAGTAATGATTTTCTTCATTCCTTGTGATTTTCCTTGTTTTGATATTCATTTACTCCTTTCTTCTGATTAGTGTTTGAATGTTATATCTTTTTTTTTTTTTGTCTATTTACTTTTAATCTATATCACTTGAGTTAAAGTAGGTTGTCTTTCTTTTTGATGCCCTTATCTACTTAAATGGACTATGAAGGAACTTGTATTTTTGTATTCATAATTGAAGTAAAAAGAAATGTTTTGGGATTAACCAGGAATTGAGATTGTCACTGGAATTTTATTTTAAGATGTGGTTGTAATTGGATTATACCACGGGACCACAGTGTCGAGGAAAATAATAAAAAGATCAGAAAACTCCTCTGAGAGCAGTTACCAGGTTGTCTCTTCTGAGGCTTCATTACAGACTTTGGGTAAAACTTCTTTAGCACATTCTATCTCTGGGGTTCCTAATCATGGTAAGCATTGTCACTGTTCAGGTTCAGGACTGTTTCGTTCGCTGACAATTTGAATTTCAGCAGGAAGGCTAACATCATTAATGGATAATATGTAGATATTTGGGGAGATATGATTTTTTTAGTAGCAAATAAAAGTCATGTGAAACCCACAACTTTTTCTTTTTCTATTAGTGTACTGTAACCTCTTTTATGTTACCATTAAAATAATCACATTAGGTCCAGCTCAGAGCCCATGTCTGCCTTTATATCCCTTTTCTTTAATTTGCACTCACATACATTCCTTACAGTTTTGTGGAACTAATTTTTCTGGGAATATGCACATGATCACAAATATTCACCTGTGTGTTTGCGGAAATGGAACTTTAGATTTCAAATGCAAATCTCAGGGTTGTGCACTAATTGTTTAGGGAAATAATTATGCAGGTCTTTGTCTAGAATTTTTATCAAGGCTGTGCATAAGTAAATTATCTGTAATCTTTCTTTAGATTATTTCATTCTTTCAAATGGCTTTAAATATGCTTGATATACTGAAGACAAATTATACTTTTAGACCACACTTCTTTCCCATTATGCTGTGATATGGGTTGTCTGCCTACTTGATATCTTCATTTCGATGTTTAGTAATTTAAAATAACATCCATGATTCCATCTATTAAACATTCTTCTTTCCTACTTTTTTCATCTCTGTTTGATATCAGACTCCTTAGCATAATTCTTAATTGTTTTCTTTCCCTTATATTCTATACCTACTTTATCAGCAAGACCTTTCACCCATATTTTCATGATATGTTTAAATCATGGTAATGTTTTCTAATTTAAGAGGTTTCTATTTATAAATACTTGCTTCTTGTAAGATTCAACAGAAAAGAATGGTTAAGATCACTGACAAAGTAGTCAGACTACATGGGTTAAAATTATAGTTTTGCAGTACTCTGGTTTGTGTGATCTTTGCCATGTGTGTGATCTTTTTGACTTCTGTGTGTCTCAGTTTCCCACCTCAAAATAGTGATGCAATACATATCTTAAGCAATTGCAATGGAATTAAAGAATATTTATAATATTCTTAGAATAGTGCTACTTATTTGTTAGTTAAGAACATACTTACTCCCTTCAGTCTCTTTTCCAAGGAGCAACCATGTTTTACCTTAAAAATATAAACTATATGTTTTTTCATTTCTATACTCGGAAACATTTTAGTAGCTTCCTATTCTACATGTAAAAATTAAACTTCTTATAGTACCCTCATGAGCTGGTCCTGTTTACTTCTCAGATCTACCTCCTGCCTGTCTTCCTTGTGCTCATACCATTTTAGGCACACTGTCCTTTTTACTGTTTTTTGAACATAGCGATCATTATTTCTACCTCAGACTATCTAAAACATTCTCCCCTCTTCTCACAACTCTTTATTCTCATGCCCCTTTATTTTCCTTTATAGCAGTTATCATTATATGGAATGATATTTGGCAATGTTTTTTGTCCTTTGGTTTTTTCCTCGTCTTCTCCACTAGCGTGTAAGCTTCCTGAAAGCAGAGACTTTGTATATGTTTGTATGTAATTCCTAGTGCTTCAAACAGTGCTTGGCATATGCTTGTAGTTCCTTGTTTATTGAATGATGGACTCAATGCGTGAGTGAAATAAAATTATATTGTCTACATGCATTCCCTGGAGAGTGCAACCTTGGATATCTGGAAGTTTTTGCCCATTTGCTGTTTAAAATAATCATAGATGTTTTAGAGTTGGGAAGACATTGAGATAATCACATTTCATTACTTTTTTTTTTTTTAAAGATTTTATTTATTTATTTGACAGAGATCACAAGTAGGCAGAGAGGCAGGCAGAGAGAGAGGAGAAAGCAAGCTTCTGGCTGAGCAGAGCGCCCAATGCAGGGTTTGATCCCAGAACCCTGAGATCATGACCTGAGCCGAAGGCAGAGGCTTTAACCCACTGAGCCACCCAGGCGCCCCCACATTTCATTACTTTTTAAAAAATTAAAGACAATGAGTAGAGGCAGAGTTAGGAGAAGTATCCTTATCTTATGACTCTTTTTCTTTTTGCTATAACACATTTCCTTTCTAAACTATGTGATGGTAGTGGTGGTCCAGGCTCAGATCTAAATTCAGTGTTGGGTTTCATAGCAAATAATAGCATCACATTTTTCTATTTTAAATCCACATTACTTTTGGGATGCCTGGGTAGGTTAGTGGGTGAAGTGTTTGCCTTGGGTCCTGGGATTGAGTCCCGCATTGGGCTCCTTGCGTGGTGGGGAGCCTGCTTCTCTCTCTGTCTGTCGCTCCTCCTGCTTGTGCACTCTCTCTCTCTGATAAATAAATAAATTAATTTAAAAAAATCCATATTACTTTTTATATCCTGGTAGAAGTAAATATGTTTTCTTTATTCTTGAGAGTAAATGTATTTCATAATTTGGAGAAAATTAACTGTAGCAAGTTAACTTAGTTGCAAGGCTGCACTCTATTTCCTGTTCTGATCTTAGATATGTTTGAGAAAAAAATTTTTTAGATAATATTTTCATGTCAATTTATCACATTAACACTTTTCCCTTTGGTGATGAAATAGTCTTTTGGAGAAAATTATTTGAAATTTGTCAAATAGAAAAGTTTACATTTTTGCTGAATATTACATCTTGAATATATGTTTTACCCTTAGTTGTCATGCTTTATAACCAAAAGGAGTCACAATGGGAGTACCATGCTTCCAGACCTTCCACATAGGAAGGTGATTTGGAGCCATTGTACTATGTGGACTGACCGTTGATGAGCAGTGTAAATCTTGTTGTGATCTGTATTCTTCTCCAGAACTTTTCTTATCTTTATTGTGTTTGGAAAGACTAGTATCTTTTTTCCAGCCTTGACCTTACAGTGAAATATTTTATACTATAGCAAAGTTAGTTATAATGGTGTTCTGGTATAAATCACTTTATAGTTTATATTAATATTAATATAATATTGGTTTGGAAGTTAATGATGGTTTCCTATGTTTATGTTTATTATGTTTCAAAAGTTCGCTTGTATTGATCAAAAAACCTTAATGTAAGAGCTAAAACTATGTAACTTTTAGAAGAAAACTAGGAAAAAATGATTATGACATTGAATTTGGCAGTGATTTCTTGCATATGACACCAAAAGCAGAGAAACAAAAGCAAAATAGATAAATTGGACTTTGTAAAATTTTAAATCTTATGCATGCCAAGGAACACTATCAAAAGAATGTGAATATACCCCACAGAATAGAAGAAAATATTTGCAAGTCATTTTCTCCACATATTTGCAAGTCATATGATAAGGAGTTAATATCCAAACTATATTGGGAGTTCCTGCAACTCAACAACACAAAAGAAAGTAATCCATTTGAAATATGGACAAAGGACTTGAGTAGACCTTTCTCCTAAGAAGATGTACAAATGGCCAATAAGAGTATGAAAAGATGATTAACATCATTACTCATCAGAGAAATGCAAGTCAAAACCACAATTAGGTATCATTTTGTACCCATTAGGATGGCTGTTACCCAAACAACAACGACACAGCAACCCCCCAGAACAGAAAATAAAAAGGCATGACCAGTATGTGGAGAAATTGGAATGTTTGTGCATTGCTGGTAGGAATGTAAAATGGTACAGTTGCTGTGGAAAATGGTGTGGTGGTTCCTCAAAAAATAAAAATAAATTACTATTTCTAAGAAGTTTCTCCTTTCCCCTAATAATATTTGGATTAGTATCTACCAGTTTATTTCTTATCAGTGCTACTTGAACATTCAAAATTTCATAAGGCAATTTATTCTGGTTTTTGATACTTTTGGTGGAATGGAAGACATTTATAGAGAATGTAATACAGCCTGTTCTTCAACAATAATTTAAATTCCAAGATATTACAACTATTCATAAGTATTTTTAAAAGGAGTTTTTAGTTTTCAGCTATTTAGATTAAAATATTGGCTCATTAAAATTCCTTTATTGACTGAGGAAAATCTGTTTCAGATATATGTGTGTGTGTGTATGTGTATGTAATTTTATCCCTTTAACAGCAATATAAAATATTTTATTCATAATTCTATATAAAACCTTTGATGATCTTTGTTACAGGTTTTCTTTCTTGTGTTAATTTTAATTTCTTTCCCTTCTCTTTTTCTAATCTAAGATAATTTCTGTGTTTTTTTTTTTTAAATCTGAAAAAAAATTCCAAAGAGAGCTATTTTCCCACTGGGGTAGTTAGGGCAAATTTTGCATGATGTCTGGTTTATTTGGCTGTCTCATTTTATTAAGAAAGGCTTTGTATCATACTGAAGTATTTCTAGGGGTTTTAAGAGCACGGGACTATTTAGTTCTCTACAAATCCATTGTACCCTAGAGGAGCCTCCAATCAGCAGAGATCTCCTTGGAGTACTTGTCATTTAACTGAAGAAAATTATAAATTGGATATAAAGGTATAGTAACTTGATATCTAGCTATAATTTGTTTACACTTTCAAAGTCTTCAAGTATAATAATTTTAAATTGTAATGCTATAGGGATAGTGATTAAATTAGGTAAAGAAAGAAAACATATATTGTATTTCCACCAAAGACTTAAAAAAACTCAGTATTTGTTTAACTTGAAAATAAGTGTTCAGTCTGGTAAAACATTAGAAATTGAAGTCTTCTGCTTTTCTTCAACAACGTTGATGTGGCTTACCAAGGGATTAAATAATTTTAAATAACTGAATAAGTAATCATTATTCACTCACAAATGTATTTTATCCAAGAGTTGAAAATACATAGGTAATAGTTTAAAAGAAGATATTTGGGATTTTTAATAGCTTTAAAAGAGAATATGTGTTACAGCATCATAGCTGATTCAGAATTGGGTACATATGTAGTGAATATCTTCCAAGACTCGGTCAACAATTTTTTTTTGAATATTAAGACTTTGAGATTGAATCCACTTATTTTATTTTTTTAGGAACATGTCTGAGTCTGACAATTAAGGGAAGCTATTTGGAATGTAATTTATAGTTTTAGCCATATAATTCTAAAAGATGTACTGGAAGGTAAACCATTTTCCTATAGGGTGGCTATTGGTACAGTGCAGTGGTTCAGATGGAGAGTAAGCCATTTACTGGTCAGGTGTTCCTGGAATAGTGGAGGCCTCAGCGCCTCTGTTTTCTCATATTCAAAATGTGGCTGATAATTCTATCAGTGATAAAGGCTGTTTGGAAGGAGTAAATGACATAATGCCTGAAAAGTATTTAGAGTGCCACTTCTGGAGCATGGTACTCAATACGTGTCCAGTATTATTTTTGGTGTGGTATTTTGTTGTTGCAGAAAGCATGGCTCATATTCTGTGTATTACATGCTAAGGAGGCAGTATTCCCTCTCAGAATGGGAAAACCCAGCTAAATCAGAACACTGCTCTCCTGGTGTAAGCTGACTTATACTTCTCCTGGGAAAAATAACGAGTTTAAAGGCTCTTAGCTGCTGCATTGATACACAGAGTCCCAAGAAGTTCATTTAAAAAAAAAAAAAAAGCTACTTCAGTGAAAATGATCATTGCAATAATACATAAAAGTAATAAAAAACTGTAGCCAGTATTACTTTTAAAAGCTTATTCCTTTAAAAAATTCACAACTTATATAACAGGAGGTCATGGATTGATTTTCTGTATGATTTTTTTAAATGTTAATATTCATCCATGTTGTCTGACTCTTAATCTCACAAAACAAACTGAGGGCTGCTGGGGGGAGGGGGTTTGGGAGAAGGGGGTGGGATTATGGACATTGGGGAGGGTATGTGCTTTGGTGAGTGCTGTAAAGTGTGTAAACCTGGTGATTCACAGACCTGTACCCCTGGGGATAAAAATATATGTTTATAAAAAATAAAAAATTAATAAAAAAAAATGTTAATATTCAGGGGCACCTGGGTGGCTCAGAGGGTTAAGCCTCTGCCTTCAGGTCTCAGGGTTCTAGGATTGAGCCCCGCATCGGGCTCTCTGCTCAGCAGGGAACCTGCTTCCCCCTCTCTCTCTGCCTGCCTCTCTGCCTACATGTGATCTCTCTCTCTGTGTCAAATAAATAAAATCTTAAAAAAATAAAAGAAAATGTTTTAAACAAATGTTAGTATTCATCATAGCACGTTTTAGAGGTTTAATTCATTAATGTAAATGTATTTGTGCAGGAATAGTCTCATCACAGTGTTATAATCTTAATAAACCTGATGGTAAATTGATTATAAATAATCTGTTTTTGGGAGATGTATTAGGGTTCTCCAGAGAAATAGAAGCAGTAGGATATATGGGTGAAGAGATGTATTGTGAGGAATTGACTCCTGATTATGGAGGTTGGCAAGTAAGGCTGGAAGGGGCTGTAGAATCAGGGAAAGATATTTCAGTTTGACAGCTGTCAGGCACGAAGGGTCTACAATCCAGTCAAAGTCCATCAGGATTACTTGCAGGAAGGTCAGCCTTTTGGGGCTTCACCTGATTTTATGAGACCCACCACATTGTAGAGGGCCATGTGCTTTTTTAAGTCTAGCAATTTAAATGTTGTTATCCAACAACACCTTCAGAGAAACATCCAGAATTATGTGTAAATATCGGGCATTTCCTGGCACAGTCAAGGTGACACATAAAATTAACCATCATGGAAGTTGAGCAGAAAATGAAATCAAACTTTTTCCATTTATGCTTTCACTCAAATCCAGCTGTGAGCTGATTTAATTGTAGAGGTTACTCCATATATGCTGTTGCCATCGCACTGTTGTTTGCTTTCAAATTGTCAGAAGTTATTATGTACTTTGAGTGTATAGATATTTTGTTTTGCTTTAGTTTTATTTATTTATTTTTTATTTTTTTGACTACTGTCCTCACTCCCACCAGCTGCCACCATCCCATTTGTAAATGTTAGCTCTATTACCCTCAGTGCTTTATAACTTTGCTGTGTTTTCTTTCTTCCCTGGGCAGACAGAATGTTACATTGAAGAATATTTAGTGTTGAGTTGCTCAGTGACATAGCTAGTACCCATGTTTTTGTCCTTTTTAAATTTCCTACCTTTGTCTCCATTGCTCAGAGCATACAGCTGCCAAGTGGCTCTGAGTATCCTATCTCTCTGGAAAACCATTATGTTTGGGAATGCAGTGAGTGTCCAGTTCATCTGTCTCTTACTTCACATGTAAGTCTCACATCTGAAACATAAAATGGAAAATGAAACTGAAGTATAAATAATTTTTTTGGTGGGGGGAAGCTTGGAACCTAAAACTAGCAGGAAAAGCTTATTGACAATGCATGAATTTTATTTTTTAATGAGTACTATCTTGTTTTATTATAACCATTTATGTGTGTTTAAGGCTGAGATATAGAATTGAAGTAAAGAAGGTAAACACAGTCATGAAGGGATAAGCACAGAAACATCCTAAGGTTAAGGAATTCATCAGATTAATTAATATATTACAAATACTGAGTTTCTGAGAGGAGAGTTTTTTTACAACTGATAACTAATATAAATTTTTCATAATTATTTTAATTCTAGAAATTCTTTTATAAAGATATCATTGTTGTCCCCTTTAATTATTGAACTGCCTTCTTGATGTAATCATAGTATGAACCTATGCAACTGTGGCTTCTGGGAGTAACTATGGATGGAGAAAGTTGAACTGTCCTTGGTTCTCAGATTGCTCTATTTTTATTTTAATTTTATTTTTATAAAGATTTTATTTTATTTATTTGACAGAGAGATAGATCACAAGTAGGCAGAGAGGCAGGCAGGGGTGGGGATGTGGGAAGCAGATTCCCTGCTGAGCAGAGACCAACGGGGCTCAATCCCAGAACCCTGAGATCATGACCTGAGCGGAAGGCAGAGGCTTAACCCACTGAACCATGAAGGCACCCCAGATTGCTCTATTTTTAATGGGAATTTTCTTTCATGTTTCCTTTTCAGTTAATTAAATCGGCTTGAAGAGTAGTGTAAGTGGAGAGAGTATTTGCAGTAGTCTTTCATTTCATAAAGTAAAAGTCACTAAAGAACTTAGTGATCTGTATCTGAGTCTGAAAATTTAGTGAGCCTGTTTTACCATTATATTCAGTTATTATGCAGACTTACAATTTAATTTTTTTCCGTGTGTGTGTATGTATATATATATATATGCATATATATATATATATTCATAGTGTATAACCAAAGGTGGTAGAAAATTATTTAAAACCATTTAGCTGCATTAAAATAGAAATATTTTTCTGAAATAAAACTTACTGTTCTAGCACATTGAAAGATACCGTTATTTGCTGGCTATGTTTTGTCTGTTGTAAATTGTAGAAATAATATGTAGGATTATTGAGAGGATAAATTTAATTAATACATAGAAGGGGTATAATGCCTATAAATACTCAATAAATCTGATACTTACATATCTGAAGATCACCTTGGTATATTGAAGTCTTGTAAAGATGACCATGTTTAGATTAATTATTTTATCCTTAATGAATTTATGTTCCTTTCCCAATTGTCCTAAACAATTTGCTTTATGCTGGTCACCTGTTATGTAAACTAGGGAATGGTTTAATTTTGTATTTTAGTTTTACTGATAAACCACCATGGGCACTGGGAAAGAGGGAGGGCGATGGCTGTATGTCTGTTTGTCTTTTGGGGATGTGTCTGACATGTGGGTATAGTGAACTTTCCATACATATATAAAAATATGGTGAAAATGAAATTTACTGGAATTGCTATCTTTAATTCCAATGTGATTTCTGGTAGAAAGAGGATTTTTATTATGTATTCTTAAAGAAGGACCTGAGACAAAATTTGAAGACATTTTCAGGTTTGAAAAAAATTACACCATTTAACCACCTATTTAGTGATGAGGAAGATAGAAGAAAGAGAGCAGTAAATTCCAACTAGCCAATTTCTCTATATGTGGAATAGAAACATTTCTAAGTCTGAAATTTAATTAGTGGTAAGAAATTTAGTAGAGGTCACAGCTGGGGTCAGTTCTGACAGTATGATGTAATAGCTATCTATATGCTTTGGTGTTAAACCTGAACCTTGAAAATAAAGACATATAAGAAATTACATAAAGTGTAGATTAAATGGGATGGTTATTTTTGCCTGAATGTTATTTGGGCCTTGATAGTAAAGAAAGTAAAAATCCCATTTCACAGTGTAAATTGGTAAAAAGTGTTTAATAATAAACTAGGTAGGAAGTTGTATATGTTCAAAAAGGTGTATAATTATAAGAATTCTTTTGCTATTTTCTCATTTAAAATTTATTGTTAATAATGATAATGTAATAAATTTTGTAGCCTTTATTAATGCTCTAAAAAATCTGGTATAATTTTAAATCAACTGCTGCATCCCTATGTGTCCTTTTATCAAAAGGTGGTAACATATAAGAAACAATTTTTTTGAGATTATTTGGTACTAAGATGATGTATAGTGTCAAGTGCCAGTCCTTTTTTTTTTTTTTAAATAATAAACTGTGTGTGGGTGGTGGCAGAACCACACAGAGAGAAACATTCTTTTAGCATGTCATAGTTTGTTCTGCTCAAACCATGAAGTACTGTAGATCCTTTAATAATCCCATTGAGAGAATTTCATGGTACTTACGAGGAGTACTTACATATGGGTAATGACATCTTTAAGTAGACTGTACAATGGAGACAGGAAGCTTCAGGAATAGTGGATGGTAAGAATGATGTTGATTATTTTTAGGATGACATGTTTACATTTTACGGGCATACCTCAGAGATACTGGTGGTTTCTTTCCATACCACCACAATAAAACAAATATCACAGTAAAGCGAAGCAAATGAATTTTTTTGGTTTTCCAGTGCATATAAAAGTTATGTTTTGTTTCCATTACACTGTAGCATATTAAAGGTGCAATAGCATTATATCTAAAAAGTACATACCTTAATGAAAAAATACTTTATTGCTAAGAACTGTTCTATTTCTTACTTTATTGCTAAAATCAGTTGAGTTTTTAGTGAGTTATAATCATTGATCACAGATCGCCATAACAAATATAATAATGAAAAAGTTTGAGATATTGTTAGAATTACCAAAATGTGACACAGAGACACAAATTCAGCAAATGCTTTAAGAAAAATGGTACCAATAGACTTGTGTGATGCAATCTTGCAGCAGATCTTCAGTTTGTGGGAAATGTGGTATCTGTGAAGTGTAGTAAAGCTACGTGCAGTAGAATGAGATATGCCCGTATATGGCAGTGCATTATGTTTGGTTTTGGATTCCCTAAATGAATTCTAACTGAAAAAAAAAAAAAAATACCACCTTTGCTTCTTCATGGAACTGAATTCAGTAAATTTGTTTTTGTCAGCTTATCAGTTATAAAACCTAAATTTAAAATGTTTATATAATATATATTTCAACTCAGATACTTAGGCACATTTTATTATGATTTATGTAATTTAATCTAGCTAAGTGTGTCATGTATAGGATTATAACTTGTAATTTAACATCATTAAATTAATGTTCTAGTCATGTTTTTGAATAAAAATTTTAAACTTGAATTTTGAGCTTTATAGGAAGTTCTTAATTAGAATTCGGATTTTGATTACATTAATATACTTGTGCAATAATTCCAACAAATACATCCTTAAAGATCATTTAAAATATTTGTTAGACTCCACTTATTCAGAATTTGCTGGAATTTGAGATAACCTACAACTTAGCTTTATGTTTTAAGAGGGAAAGAAATTGAAGAGATATATCAAATTAAGAAAAAGTTTGATTATTATAAATTATTTAATGTAAAATGTAGATTAATACAGGACACCTGGGGGGCTGTCAGTTAAACGTCTGTCTTTGGCTCGGGTCATGTTCCCAGGGTTCTGGGATGGAGTCCCAGGTCTCGCTCCTTACTCAGTGGAGAGCCTGCTTCTCCTGCCTGCCATTCCACACACTCTCTCTCTTTTGACAAATATACAAATAAAATCCTTTTAAAAAAATTATAGCTTTATAAGGCCATGATTTATCTAACTAAGAAAAAAGTAAGTATGATAAATAATTGATATTCTAATTCTAAGATTCTGATATTCTGATTAGAATTGTTATATATGAATTCAGGAATCATTAGACTTTTATAATACTGTATTATATCATTTCTGGTGTGTTATTTCTTTAAAATTGAACTTTTTATTTTGATATATTGCAGATTCATTATCAGTTATAAAAAATAGTACAGAGAGATACTGTTTATACTTTACTCAGTTTCCTTCAGTGTTACATCTTAGAAAATTGTAGTATACAAAGAAGTGTAGTACACAATCATGATCAGGATATTGACATTGATAAAATCCATTGATCTTGTTTAGATTTCTACAGTTTTACTTGTACCCACTTGTATGGATGTGTTTGTATTTTTATCACAAGTACTACACTTGTGTGTGCATTTATATAACATGTAGTTCCATGCATCTGTTACTATAGTCAACACAGAATGGTTCCACTACCACATAATTGCTTGTATTGCCTTTTTGTAGTGTCCTCCCATGCTTTCCACCTCCATCCTTATCTGGCAACAGCAAATCTCTTTTTTATTTCTATAATTCTTCCATTTTAAGGAAGTTAAGTGGATTTTTATAGTCTACAATCTTTTTGGTTTCGGCTTTTTTATGCAGCATATTCCATGGAAAGTCATTCAAGTTGTTGTGTGTATATTAATAATTCATTGCTGCTCGGATACCTGAGTGGCTCAGTCAGTTAAGCATCTGCCTTTGGCTGCTTAGGTCATGGTCCCAGGGTCCTGAGATTGAGTCCTACATCGGGGGGGGGGGGGGCTTGCTCAGCGGGGAGCCTGCTTCTCCCTCTGCCTGCTGCTCCCCCTGCTTGTGCTCTCTGTCTCTCTCTTTCTCTCTCTCTTTGGCAAATAAATAAGTAAAAGCTTTAAGTGATAATTCATTACTCCTTATAGCAGAATAGTATTGATTGGTGTGGCTGTACCATGGTTGTTTAATATTCACTATCAAAAGACATCTTTAGTTTTAGTTTTAGTTTTTAGTTTTTGCCTCTTTTGAATAAAGCTTCTGCGACTGTTTGTGTACAGGATTTTGTGTGTACTTTAGTTTTTAATTTCTCTGAAATAAATGCCAAACAGCATGATTCCTAGGTCATATGGTAATTGTATGTTAATTTTTAAAGAAATTTGTAAATATTTTCAGAGTTATCTGTACTGTTTTAAATTGTCACCAGTAATACATGAGAGTCTTATTTTCTCTGTATTCTTGCCAACCTTTGTATTGCCACTGTTTTTATTTTAGACATTCTGATAGGTGTGTAGTGGTAGTCTTATTATGGTGCTTGATAGCTATTGTGTTGAATGTCTTTTCATGTGTTGATTTGCCATATATATATCCTCTTTTGTGAAGTGTTGGTTAATGCCTTTTACTATTTTCTAATTGGGTTATTGTATTACTCTTTGAGCTTTGAGAGTTCTTTATAGATGTACATACTAGTCCTTTGTCACATGGTTTACATATATTTTTCTTCCACTTTTTTTTGCTTGTCCTTTCATCCTCTTAGAGTATTTTCAGAGCAAAAAATAATTTTCATGATGTCCAGTTTATCAGTGTTTCCTTTTGTGAATTAAGCTTTTGGTGTCAGTCCTAGCCCAAAATCCTTAAGATTTTCTCCTATATTTTCTGAAAATGTTTGTGTTTTACATTTAGCCATCTGATCCATTTTGAGTTAGTTTTTATGTAAGGTGTGAGGTTTCTGTTGAGGTATATTCTTTTGCTCTTCATGTCCAAATACTCCGTTGCCATTTGTAGAAAGACTATACTTCTGCCATTTTTTTTTTTTTTTACCATTGTATTGAATTACATTTGTAACTGTATCAAAAATCAGTAGGCCTTATTTGTTTGTGTTGATATCTTGGTTCTTTATAACATCCAATTGATCTGTGTGTCTTTCCATTTACTAGTATCACACTTTCTTGATTGCTATAGCTGTATATAGTCCTTAATATCATGAAGAGTTAGCTTCCTACAATTTTATTCTTTTTTAAAGATTGTATTATCTGTTGTAGTGCTACAGTGTACATTATGATTCCCTAGGTCTACAAACAACTTACGTTGATTTTGAGATAATTGACATTTTTATTTTGCTGTCTTTCAATTTATGAAAAAAAATTGTCTCTCCATTTATTTAAGTCTTCCTTGGTTTCATTTATTAACATTTTATACTTTCTAGTATACAGCTCTTGTTCATGTTTTAAGTTTATATCTAAGCATTTAAGTTTCTTTGGAGTGATTATAATTTATTTCCACATGTTCATTTTTCCCATTTAGAAGTAGCTTGATTTTTTATTTTTATGTGTTGACTTTGTATCCTCCAATTTTAATGAACTAAGTCCTGGGAGGTTGTTTTGTAGATTCCTTGGGATTTTTTAGTAAAAAAAAAAATATTATTAACAGAGATACTTATTTTTTCCTTTCCAATTTATATGCATTTTGTTTCTTTTTCTTGCCTTATTGCAGTAGTCAGAACTCCCAGTAGTATGGTGAGTTATGAGAGTGGACCTTTTTGTCTTGTTCCAAATCTTAGGGAAAAATAATTCTTTGTGTACAGACTATAGAAATAATTCTATCTTTGTGTACAATGTTAGCTCTAAGTTTTTTGTAGATACTCTATCATGCTGAGGAAGTTTTCCTTTATTCCTAATTCTTAATAATGAAATGATATTGAATTTTGTCAAATTTATTGTACCTTGATTGATATATTTTTCTTCTTTATCCTGTTAATATGATGGATTTATGATGGATTACATTGATTTCTTTTTTACATGTTGAACTAGCTTTTCAACCCTAGAATAAATCCCACTTCATAATGATATTTGTTTATATACATAGCTGAATTTGATTCACTAATACTGTGTTGAAGGTTTTTGTTTGGTTTAGCTGTTCATATCTATATTCATGCGAGAAAATGATCTACATTTTTGGGGTATTATTTTTTCTTGTTTTAGTATCAAGATAAAATTAGTCTTATAAGACTCATTCTCTTGAACAGGTTGTGAAAATTGACATTACTTTTTTTCATATTTGCTCAAATTCTTTATTGAAAATAATTAGGCTTGGAGACTTTTAGAAGGGGAGCAGCTTTTGAATTCATTTTCTTTTTTTTTTTTCTTTTTTTTTTTAAATTCTATTTATTTATTTTACAGAGAGAGATCACAAATAGACAGGCAGAGAGAGAGAGAGAGGGAAGCAGACTCCCTGCTGAGCAGAGAGCCCGATGTGGGACTCGATCCCAGGACCCTGAGATCATGACCTGAGCCAAAGGCAGCGGCTTAACCCACTGAGCCACCCAGGCACCCTTGAATTCATTTTCTTTGTTATAAGACATATCTGTTTCATCTTGATTATGTTTTATTAGTGTTGATTTTTAAGGAATTAGTTTTTTTCTGCTAAATTGTCAAATTTGCAAGCATAAAATTGTTTGTAATATTTATTTATTACTCTTTTACTGGCTTTAAGGTTTGTAGTGATGACCTCTTTTTCATTCCAGATGTTTGTGGTTTGTCTTTTATTTTGTCAGTATTCCTAGAGGTTTATCAATTTTATGGATTCCCCCCCCCCAAGAACCAGTTCTTTTTTATTGATTTTTCTCTATTATTTTCAGTTTTATGTCTTTATTTATTATGTCTTTTTTCTCCTTGGGTTTATTTCCTCATTTTTATCTAGTTTATTGAGGTAAGAAGTTAGACTATTTACATGAGATCACTCTTTTCTAATAATATAAGCATTTACTTTCTTTCTCTGCACTACTTTAGCTACATCATACTTATTTTTGATGTCTTGTTTTTATTTTCTTTCAGTATTATGTATTTGAAACTTTTCTTTGTGACATCGTTGATCTTTCAGTTATTTAGAAGTATCCTGTTTTGTTTGCCAGTATTTAGACATTTTCTTTTTCTTTTTTTTTTTTTAAGGTTTTATTTATTTATTTGACAGAAAGAAAGACAGCGAGAGGGGGAACACAAGCAGAAAAGTGGGAGACAGAGAAGTGGGGCTTGAACCCAGGACCCTGGGATCATGACCTGGGCCAAAGGCAGAGGTTTAACGACTGAGCCACTCAGGTGCCCAGAGACATTTTCTTATTGTCTTTGTGCTTTTGGTTTTTGTTTGTTTCTTTTTCTTTTTTAAGATTTTATTTATTATTTGACAAAGAGAGAGAGACAGCTAGAGAGGGAACAGAAACAGGGGGACTGGGAGAGGGAGAAACAGGCTTCCTGCTGAGCAGGGAGCCCCATATTGGGCTCCATCCCAGGATGCTGGGATCATGAACTGAGCTGAAGGCAGATGCTTAATGACTGAACCACCCAGGTGCTTCTGACTTTGCATTTTTGAATGCTTGTTTGATTCCATTTTGGTTAGGTAACATGATATGTACGTTGTATGACTTCAGTTCTTTTAAATATATTGATATATTGATATTAAATATATTGATATTGGATATATTTAAATATATTGATATTTGTTTTATGGCCTAGGATTTATATAGTTTGTCTTGATGTATGGTGCCATGGGCATTATTGTTGGGGGGAGTATTCTGTATATTTCAGTTGAATCCTGTTGTTTGTGTTCAGATTTTCTATTTCCTTGACAATTTTCTGACAGATATTTTATTAGTTGCTGGGAATGACTTATTGAGTCCTCAGTTATAATTGTGGATTTGTCTGTTTTTCTTTCCAGCTCTGTTTCTGCCTTACATATTTTGAGACTCTTATTCTTTGGTTGTGAACATTGGTAGTGTTGTTATGGCTGATTACTCTGAGTATTACAATATACATATGTGAGCTATCTTAAAATAATATCAATCTTTTTTCACTTCAAGTGATGTATAAAGGCTTATTTCTATATAGGTCCCTTTACATTTCTTTTTTTTTTTTTTTTAAAGATTTTATTTATTTATTTGACAGACAGAAATCACAAGTAGGGAGAGAGGCAGGCAGAGAGAGAGGAGGAAGCAGGCTCTCCGCTGAGCAGAGAGCCCGATGTGGGACTCGATCCCAGGATGCTGGGATCATGACCTGAGCCGAAGGCAGCGGCTCAACCCACTGAGCCACCCAGGCGCCCTACGTTTCTCTTTTTAAAATATCATTAACTTTAGTACCAGATAGCTTTATAGGTTTTGTTTTAGCTATCAAATATGATTTATAAAACTTGGGGAAGTGATAGTCTGTTGTATATACCCATATTTCTACTTTTTCTGTTTCTTCCTTGTGCTATTTAAAAACTTTTTTTTCTTTTGTTTTATTTTTAGAGAGTGGGGAAGGGGGACAGGGGCAGAAGGAGAGGGAGAGAGAATCTTAAGCACTCTCCACACGCCAGACATAGAGCTCGATTTCAGAACCCAGAGATCATGCCCTGGGCTGAAATCGAGAGTTGGACTTCTAAGTGACTAAGCCACCCGGGCACCCCTTCATTATATTTATTTATTTTTAAAGATTTTATTTATTTATTTGACAGACAGAGATCACAGTAGGTGTAGAGGCAGGCAGAGAGAGGGGGAAGCAGGCTCCCTGCTGAGCAGAGAGCCGGATTCGGGGCTCGATCCCAGGACACTGGGATCATGACCTGAGCCGAAGGCAGAGGCTTTAACCCACTGAGCAACCCAGGCGCCCCCATTATATTTATTTTTGACAAAGTTTCTTTAGCCAGTTTTCAAGGACAAATTCATTTATTCACAAGATTAAGTTTCTGGAGTAAATGTTAAATGTACTAAAGACAGAGCGCCTGGGTGGCTCAGTGGGTTAAGCCGCTGCCTTCAGCTCAGGTCATGATCTCAGGGTCCTGGGATCGAGTCCCGCATTGGGCTCTCTGCTCAGCAGGGAGCCTGCTTCCCTCTCTCTCTCTCTCTGCCTGCTTCTCCATCTACTTGTGATTTCTCTCTGTCAAATAAATAAATAAAATCTTAAAAAAAAAATGTACTAAAGACATTATATATTTTAGGGTATAAGGAACATTAAGACATTTTCTTTACAAAAGGGATATTTTGTGCTTTGTGAGAATAAACAAAATATTTTGGACTATAAAAATATGTTTTAAGAACATATCTGATTAGACTTTCCATGCTTTGAAATAATAACAGTGAATAGGAGATGTTTGCTATACGTTTTTTTAACCTTAAGGGAATATCAAACTGCTATAATTAACCCTCAGATTTGTATAGTTATCTCTGCTGAGATCTGTATTAGTAATAGTATCTTAATAACAGTGCAGACATTTCCTACTCAACCTATAACGTCCTACACTGATTCATATTGTAAAGGAAGGAAAGTGGTATTTTCGATGTCAAAAAGTTGTTCTTAGGGCTGTCTGGGTGGCTCAGTGGGTTAAGCCTCTGCCTTTGTCTCAGGTCATGATCTCGGGGTCCTGGGACTGAGTCCCTCATTGGGCTCTCTGCTAGGCAGGGAGCCTGCTTCCTCCTCTTTCTCTCTCTCTCTCTCTCTGTTTGCCTCTCTGCCTACTTGTGATCTCTCTATGTCAAATAAATAAAATTAAAAAAAAAAAGTTGTTCTTAGATTAACTGGAGCTCTGTTACTTTGACAATATACCTGTTTAAGTTATTGGCTGTTAACTTTTTAAATAGTTACATATGAATTTTGGTACCTTGAAATAAATTCAGAATATATAAGTTGTTGATACTCAACTTTTATGTGGAAGCATTTGACTTCTGTTCAATTTTATAAACAGCTATTATTGGCTACCACTCATGTTCTTAGGAATGTGTTTTTTTGTATATTTGCAAACATCTGGAATGGAATAACATTTAACCTTTATTTTGAAATAGTGCTTATGATCCAGATTTAAATGCTTATCCATTTTTAGTGTTTTAATAATAGGGTAAATTAATCATTAGACAGAACTTTTGTATTTCTTTCAGGTAATGCTGATTTCTTTTCACTAGCTTTTGCTATTGTCATTTCTTTGAATGCTGTCAATCAAATCACTTTCCCATATGGTACAATTTATACCTTCTCTTCATTTTTATATTATTTTTCCTGTTACTCCGATCCTCTGTAACTACATGGATTGGGAATGTGTGTGGTCAGATATTTGATTTTGTTTCATAAGGTGTCGTAGAAAACCCATTTCTTCCTTCTGAGCTGTTATGTACTTGGGTGGTCACTGAATCATTTGATAACTGTAGCTGTGAGCTATACTTGTTTAATTTATACATTGCTTTATTGTTTATAATCTCTTCCTGGAGTTAATTGCTTTCAGTCTATTGACTTTTTTTTTTTAAAGATTTTATTTATTTATTTATTTGACAGAGATTACAAGTAGGCAGAGAGGCAGTCAGAGAGAGGTGGAAGCAGGCTCCCTGCTGAGCAGAGAGCCCGACATGGGGCTTGGGGCTCAATCCCAGGGTCCTGGGATCATGACCTGAGCCGAAGGCAGAGGCTTTAACCCACTGAGCCACCCAGGCGCCCCAGTCTATTGACTTTTTTTTTCTTTTTTCTAGTTTTATAATCTGAGAAGGCTTTTGAATGCTATTGTATGGGCATAGTTGTGTACTTAGTTGTCTTGAATTTTAAACTTGAGTAGTAAATTATGTGAATTTAAGTACATTTGAGGATGTTGAAATAAATCCTCTTTAAATAGACTTTGAACCATATAGAACAAACTGATGGTTACCAGAGGGAAGGTGAGTAGGGACATGGACTGTATTTAGTGGGTCTTCTATGGAAGTGTTGAATTACTATATTTTACACCAGAAACTAATATTAACATTTTATGTTATTATCTGGAATTTAAATAAAAACTTAAAAAATAATTTAGAGAGGGGCACCTGGGTGGCTCAGTGGTTTGGACTGCTGCCTTCGGCTCGGGTCATGATCTCAGGGGCCTGGGTTTGAGCCACACATCGGGCTCCCTGCTCCACAGGAAGCCTGCTTCCCCCTCTCTCTCTCTTTCTCTCTGCCTGCCTCTCTGCCTACTTGTGATCTCTGTCTGTCAAATAAATAAATAAAATCTTTAAAAAAAAATAATTTAGAGAATGATAATAAAATTAATATTTGAAAAAATAAACCAACTTAGAACTAAACCAAACAAACAAACAAAAAAAACTTAACTTAGAATAAAACCAAACCAATAGGGACGCCTGGGTGGCTCAGTTTGTTAAGCGGCTGCCTTCGGCTCAGGTCATGATCCCAGCGTCCTGGGATCGAGTCCCACATCGGGCTCCTTGCTTGGCGGGGAGCCTGCTTCTCCCTCTGTCTCTGCCTGCCACTCTGTCTGCCTGTGCTTGCTCTCGCTTCTCTCTCTCTGACAAATAAATAAATAAAATCTTTAAAAAAAAAAAAAAAAAACCAAACCAATAAAATAGAACTTCTGGTGTTTTCCATAGTATATTTGTTACCGTATGAGCGCTTAAAAGATCTATAGATTATGATGATAGGGATTTTGTACTAAAGACTATTGTCTTAATTCTGAATTTGGAGTAAATTCTATATGATTCTTAAAAATCCTACTGGTCTGGGAGGATTATTTGCTAAAAGGATTGAGGGTACTTTTCTTTTTCTTTTTTAATCTTTTTAATATACCCATATTCAGTATGAGTTCAGAATTATTTTTGTAATAACAAAGGTGATTAAAACTTTTTAATTATTTTATTTTATTTTTTTTAAACTTTTTTAATTTTGAAAATGAAGGCATAAAACCTTTTTAAACCGTGTTATATGTTGTAGATATATTTCTGTGTCCGTACATTTAAGTCTCCTTTGTTGTTCTTTTTTTTTTTTTTTTTTTTTAATTTTTAAGAGAGTGTGTCTGCCTGATGGGGGAGGGGCAGAAGGAAAAGGAAGAGAATTCCAAGCAGTCTCCATTCCCAGTGTGGAGCCCCACATAGAGCTCAATCTCATGACTCCAAGATCATGACCTTGAGCTAAAATCAAGTGTCATACACTTGACTGCCTGAGCCACCCAAGCACCCCTCCTCTGTTATTCTTATATAAGTATACTTCTTTTATTTATTATAGACAGTCTCTGTTGGTAGGCATTTGGATTGTTTTTAGCTTATAAATATTTAGCCAACTGTTGTACATCTTTGTTCCTAATAACTTTTTGAATTTATTATCATAGGATGTATGCCTAAAAGTGAAACCACTTTTTCAACAGGGTTGGTCATTTAAAGTTGTGAGTAATATTACTAAATTGTTTTATGAATGTATTAGTTTATATTCTTATTAAAACAATGGCTATGAATATTTGTTTTCCAACAGTTTCACCAACACTTGTATTGGCTGGTTTGTTCATTACCAGGGTAGAATGTTGGTTTATTTAATATTTACATTTATCTTAGTGAATTTGAACATTTTTTCAAAGGTTTTGGCCATTTATATTTATTGTCCTGTGAATTACAAACATTTCATTATTTGGAGGCACTGATTTTTTCAAATAAAATTTTTTTGAAATATTTATTCAACAGAGAAAGAGAGTATAAGCAGAGGGAGAAGCAGGCTCCCTGCTGAGCAGAGGGCCTGACACAGGACTCTATCTCAGGAGGCTGGAATCATGACCTGAGCCAAAGACTGATCTACCCAGGTGCTCCTTTCATCCTAAATTTAAGTAGCTTTTTATATGTTATAGATACTAACCCATTTTCTTATATATGTTGTATTCTTTATAGACCTGAATGCTTATTTTGGGGGTCCCTCTTGTTTGAAAAATATCAAAGTGTCCAACCATTGAGTGTGATGAGATTGCTCAAACTAAATGAAACTTGGGGGAACTGAGTCATGCTGCAACAACAGTCAATTTGTTTCTCTCTTCAGGGCATGTCCTGACTGAGTTGTGTGGCAAGCATAATTGTTTTCTCTTTGACTCTTATTTTACAGAACTGGGGGGAGTGATTTGTATGGCTAAGCTGGCATACATATATATTTTAATTGTCTTCCTTCCCTTTTTTTTTTTTTTTTTTGCTGTGATAAAATCCACATAGCATAATATTCACCATCTTAATTATTTTTAAGTGTACAGTTTAGTGGTACTAAATGGCATTCATAATGTTGTATAATGATCATCATCTATTTTCATAATTCTTAGTCTTACAAATCTAAAATTCTATACCTGTTAAATGATAATTCCCAATTCCCCTCTCCTTTTAGCAGATGGCAACCACCATTCTTTTTTCTGTGTCTTTGATTTTAACTCCTTTATGTAACTTCACCTAAGTGAGTCATAACACTATTTGTCTTCTTGTGACTGGCTTATTTCACGTAGCATGATGGCTTCAAAGTTCATTCATGTTCTAGCATATGTCAGAATTTCCTTCCTTTTTAAGATTGACTAATATTCAAGTATATGTATATTCCACATTTTGCTTATCTGTTTATTTGTAGATGGATACTTGAGTTGCTTCCCCATTTTGGCTGTTATGAAAAATGCAGCTATGAACATTGATGTACAAATATATCTTTGAGACCCCGCTTTCAATTATTATGGGTATATGCCCACAAATAGAATTGTTGGGTTCATATGATAATTGTTTTAAATTTTTTGATGAGCTTGCATATACTGTTTTTTACAACACTGTACCATAGGCAGCTTTAGAATCTGTAGAAGGCAACTTGACCTTCTTAGAAGGACTGCATTCCTTTGACACCTTGATTTTAGCCCAGTGAAACCAATTTCAAACTTCTGTCCTCTGGAGCTATAAGATAATACAGTTTTGTTGTTTTAAGCTGCTTAGTTTGTGGTAATTGTTTTAGTAGCAACAGAAAGCTAATACAGCCGTTAAAGCCAATACCAGCAATTACCTGCCTCTTATATGAAAGCAAACCAATCAAAACCCTTATGTATTTAAATTTCTCTTGTTGGGTCTCTATTATAAACAGCCATTTGCAATTCTTACCAGATAAGGGTAATTTCCCCCTTATTTCCTCTCTATAACCATTGATATTAGGTCAGGATTATCTGATTGTGGATGGTATTATATAACATAGCTGTATAACTCTGTGTGTATGTGTATCAGGGAGTGAGAAAGTTTTTTTAAACTACAAAATTATTTTTTAAATAGGTGCATTTAGGGTTATTATTTCTTTTTGATTAATTTTTACTAAGTTACAAGTTTTTAGGAAATTAACCAGTTCATCTTTTCAGATTTATCCCAGTGAAGGTATTTATAGTATTTTCTCTCTATACAGTTATGTTGTCCTTTTCATTCCCATATTGTGTCTTTCTTCCTTGATTCATCTTGGATAAACTCTTTTAAAAGAAGTAGCATTTAGTTTCGTTGATACTGGTGTTTTTTTTTTTTTTTTTTTTGGTCAGTGTTTTCTATTTCCTTGTTTTCTGGCCTTATAAGTATGGTTTCTTTTCCTTGCTTTTCTTTGGACTTATTCTACCTCTGCAACATTAAACAAACACATTGATTATTTTGTCTTCTAAGTACAGTTTTTTGTTTGTTTTGTTTTTATTTTTGTTCTGCTACAGCTTTAACTGTATCTTGCATGTCTTGGTATTCTGACAGCTGTTCCAGTGTTTGATTTTTTTTTTCACACCAGCAAACCAGATACCACAGATTAAAGGCTCAGGCCTATGAGATTTGCAACCAGCACACACTTCATGTGCCAATGGCAAATCTGGGTTGTTACCTATAGTCTTGACTAACTGCCTGTAGATGGTTCCTACAGTCCCCCATCTTTGGTTCAATTAATTTGCTAGAATAGCTCACAGAATTCTGACAAGCCATTTACTTAATAGATTACTAGATTGTTATGAAAGTTTATAACACAAGATCAGCTAGGCACATGGGGCACAGTATATGGGAGGGGTGCAATCTTCCAAGTTCTTTGAGTGCACCACTTGCCCTGAATCTCTGTTTCTTTACCAGACTAGAAGCTCTCTGAATCTGGTCCTTTGAGTTTTTATGGAGTCTCTGCTTCATAGTTATGATTGATTAAATCATTAGCTTTTAGTGATTGAACTCAATCTCTAAGCTCTCTTCTTACGGAGAGGAGGTGGGGGAATTAAGGGAGTGGGAGTGAAAGTTCCAACCCTCTAATTCTGTGGTTAGTTCCCCTGGTAAAAGCCCCTAAGAAGGTTACCTATGGGCGGTCCAAATGTCATCTCATTAACATAACAAATGACATCTTTATTGCCTTAATCGCGTCAGATATTCCATGATTTTTAGGAATTTTTTGCTGGGAACTGGGCTGAAGATCAAATATGTGTATATCTTATTATAAATAACTGTCACATTTGGTATATCAGTTTTCAGTGTTCCTCTAGTTCTAAATATTTTCTGATAACTTTTGTGATTTCTTCTTTGAAAAATTTATTTGGCATTGTATTTTTAAATTTCCCAACATTTGAAAATTTGGGTTGCATTTTAATTTCAAATTTAATTGCATTGTAACTGAAGAATGAGGTTGTTATGTTATCCACTTACTCATATTAGTGAACTTGTCAAATCTCCTACCTTTCCTTAATTTTAGTGTCCCCAATCATAAAATAATAATTACTCTCTTTGTTTTTTAAAGTCTTGTGAGGTTATAGGGTACCTGGGTGGCTTAGTTGGTTAAGCATCTGCCTTGGGCTCAGGTCATGATCCCAGGGTTCTGGGATCAAGCACTGCGATGGCTTCCTGCTCAGTGGGGAGTCTGCTTCTCCCTCCCTGTCTACCCACTCCCCTCTATTCTCATTCCCAATCATGAGGACCTTGTTTGCACAGATATGGATATTCCAGCTCACATGTTCAAACTCTGCCTATCCTTGTATCTCCTCTTGGGTTTCCCTCAGATTTAAGGGTGCTTAAAGTCGCTATACATCAGTCCTCAGGAAGGAGGACCTGAGGAGGAAGTTCACATTGGTTTGAACCTGGAGTTTGGACATTGGAGGAGGGAGTTCTAAGGTCGTGGGACCTGGAACACAGTTTTTCTAAGGAGAGGAGTTTGCAGGCTTGGATCAAGCAAGTCCCCTTTGCTCCCAAGGACTTCTTCCCCAGCAGGCTGGGCATGGCTAGAAGAGGGCCATAGTGGGACTTTTAAAAACACCTGGTCCAGGCCAAATTCCTGGTTGTGAAGGTTTAGAGGGCATTGTTAGGTGTGAAGATTTGTTTAGAAATTTGAGATTGCAAATGAGTTCTTGTTGGATCTAAATATCTTGTCCCTTACCTTACCTTAGCTACTGATTAGTAACCACTACATTAGTAGCCACTAATGACTGAGCCATCCAGGCACCCTTTCTGGGCCATTTTTTTTATCCTCTTGCCATTCTTGAATTCTTTTTTTTTTTTTTTAAGATTTTATTTATTTATTTGACAGACAGAGATCACAAGTAGGCAGAGAGGCAGGCAGAGAGAGAGAGAGGAGGAAGCAAGCTCCCTGCTGAGCAGAGAGCCCGATGCAGGGCTCGATCCCAGGACCCTGAGACCATGACCTGAGCTGAAGGCAGAGGCTTTAACCCACTGAGCCACCCACGCACCCCACCATTCTTGAATTCTTATCTCCTCCTTTTACCCACCTATAGTCTAGAGTTTGTCAGTATAATCGTCAAAATGCAAATACAATAAAAGAGCTTCTTTTTCTCTTTCTTCCTCCTCTGTTCTTTTGGTTCTCTCTCCTTCCTTCCCTGGATTAACTTTCCCTCTACTCTTGTGGCAGAGCACAAGTCAGTGTTTCTGAAGAAACACTCAGCACCAATTTGAACCATGATCACTACCTGCAAATTTTACTACTACTACTACTACTACTACTACTACTACTACTACTTCTTCTTCTTCTTTTTGCCTTCCTCAGTCTTTTTTTAAAATTAAATTAAATTAAATTAAATTTTTTTTTCAGTGTTCCAAAATTCATTGTTTATGCACCACATTCTGTGTTCCATGCAATATGTGCCTCCATAATACCTACCACCAGGCTTACCCCATCCCCACATCCCCCTGATGACAGGAGGGTCCGTTCACTCATTGTGTTGGACAGCCATTTCATACATTTTCCTTTCCCATTAAACCTTCAGCACCTTCTCCCTTATATTCACTCTCAGTTGCTGACTTTGTTTCCTATTTCATTTAGAGGATGTAACGAGTCAGTCGAAAATTTACAGACGTTCCCTGCATCTATCTGTACCCACTTCTTGACTGTTCCTTTAGTTGAAATATCTTCCTCCCACCTCCTCAAGGACATTACCCCAGAGTTTCTTTGCATTTTATGTTCCTGGATTAATAGCACATAGAGTTGCACTAATTTCTCCCATCGTAAGCAACAAATAGCAGCAACAACCACATGTTGATCCCACATCACTCTCCATTTACCCTTCATTACTCCCCTTTTTAGCAGAACTGCAAGAGTTGTGTGTTCTGTCTCTATTTGTCTTTCCATTATCTCTAATGATTCAGATTTGTGCTTCCATAACTCACCCAAAGCTTTTTCTCAGGGTCACTGGTGACATCTGTATTCCTAAATCTAGTGGTCATTTTTTGGTGCTCATCTTCCTTGATCTATCAGTAGGATTTGACACAATTTCTCACCTTCCTTCTTCTTTTTTTTTTTTTTAACACTTTATTAATTATTTTTATCAACATATAATGTATTATTCGCCCAGGGGTATCTTGCCCAACTGTGAATCATCAGACTTGCACATTTCATAGCACTCACCATATCACATACCCTTCCCAGTGTCCATAACCCAGCCACTCTGACCCTACCCAGCCAAACCCCAGCAACCCTCAGTTTGTTTTGTGAGATTAAGTCTCTTATGGTTTGTGTCCCTCCCAATCCCATCTTGTTTCATTTTTTCCTTCCCTACCCCCCAAACCCTCCATCCTGCCTCTCAAATTCCTCATATCATAGAGATTTTATAATAATTATCTTTCTCTGATTGACTTATTTCACTCAGCGTAATACCCTCTAGTTCCATCCATGTTGCAAATGTCAAGATTTCATTTCCTTTGATGGCTGTGTAGTATTCCATTGTGTATATGTACCCCATCTTCTTTATCCATTCATCTGTTGATGGACAGCAATCACCCTACTGGGTATTTACCCTAAAGATTCAAATGTAGTGATCCGAAGGGGCACATCCCCTCGAACGTGCTGTTTATAGCAGCTCACTTTCCTTCTTAAAACACTTTATTCACTTGCCTTTCCGAACCTCACACTTCTGGTTTTTTTCTCTTTTCTCACCTCTTGGACATGAGATGCTTCTCATCCCCTGGATCACTAAACAATGGGGTATACCATGCCTTACCTTAACTTTCTCTAAAGACCATATGGCTGCCCAACACTGTAAATATTTAACTTATTTATTCATTCAATCATTGGAATAAATGATTCATAATATTCATAATACTTTTTCAGAGAGTTTGTTTATTTATTTGACAGAGATCACAAGTAGACAGAGAGGCAGGCAGAGAGAAGGAGGGGGAAATAGGCTCCCCACTGAGCAGAGCGCCCGATGTGGAGCTCAATCCCAGGACCCTGAGATCATGACCTGAGCTAAAGGCAGAAGCTTTAATCCACTGAGCCACCCAGGTGCCCTCATAATAATTATATATTAGCAGTTTCCTCTAAACTACTATGTATTCTTCCTAAAGATGGATATTTTAGTCAGTTTTCTTCACTGCTATATTCCCAGCACATGGTAGGTGTTCAAAGAGTATTTGTTAAATGAATGAGTCTTAGCATCTTGCCCAACTGGAAAGACAAGTAGCTAAAAATTAATATTATGGAGAATCACAATTTTTTTCAGGTACACATTGTGACCTTTACTCAAACTCTAGCAGCCTGAGTCTAGTCCTATCTCATGATTATTAATAAGAAAATTGGAATAGAGCTGGACTATCAGAATCAGAGGAGCTGAGCTAGACTAGTAGTCTAGTTCCTGGCCTACCATTAACTTAGCTGTGTGACCTTGAACAAGGAGTTTCACTTCCTCATCTATAAAATGCAGGTTGTGGGCTAGATTATCTAAGGTCTTTCATAACCTCAGTAATTTAATATAGTGTAATTGTGGGAGTTGATGCCAATGCACTGAAGGAGGACAGAGAGTGCAGCAGATATAAAGATGGTTCTTGAAGTTTAAACTTGTCAAACGGGGAACACGGAGTTCTATTTTACCATATCTGATATGCCTCGGTAACTTAGGCCACTCAGCTTTGGATTTGTGGTCTGGATAGACACAGAGGAGAGGTGTAGAGATCCTGCTTGAATGATTATGATGTAGTTTGGAGAAAACTGATCAAAGAAGGAAGCCTAATAGGCTGAATAGGTGGTTTGGGCAGGTTGTTGAAGGAGCGTTTTAAAAGCCAGAGAGGGGCAGTTGTTTTTTTTATGATATTAAACTGGAATCTGCCCAAGATTTTTATTAGGGATACAAGGAAGGCACTGTATGAGAAAGAATACGAGAAAGATAGGTCCAACATGGATGTTATTAAGGAAGGGGAGATTGGAGTTAAGTAAGCCACATAAGAAGCTGCCATAGTAATTCCAAGAACCAAAAGGATTTGAATCTGTTTTTGCCTGGCAGCAGAGGAAATGGGGAAAGGGGAAGAATACCAGGATCTGGTAACTGATTAGATGTGGAGGAGTCAAGGGATCAGAAAATTAAGATGATTTTGGGTGTAGCAGAGTCACTAGGGTGGTTTCTATCACTATGTTAGGAATGATAGCAGGAGGAAAGGATCTTACATGAACAGATGGACTGCAGGTCAGGATTTGGAAATATTTCAGCATGGAGGTTTTCAAACTTCTTTCATTTTTTAAAATGAAATGTTATGTAAAGTGCCAGTATGTAAAAATACCCCCCAAAATGAAGCTGATTCAGTTGGAGCAAGGGCAGAGGTGCATAGTAGATGCATAGTAGATGGGTCTGACATCTTGCTTTTATGGTCCATTCTCCAAGGGCTCTGATGAATATAGTCAGAAACCATTGAAGTTGATCATCGATGAGTGCTCTCTTAGATTGAATATTTGGTGATTTGAGAGTCTTTTGTATCCTGTGAATCTTCTGGGTGGCAATGTGTTCCTGTGTCTTCTTATTTCTGTCGGCAAATATTTATTATTTCAGACTCTTGCCTAGGTTCTGGGGAATGATTCTAAAGAATGGAATACAAAAAAGCTATAGTCCTTCCTCTTCGGAACTTGTAAGTTTATAATAGAAAGCCATCATTTAAAAGATAATAAAAGATTGTCAAATAATTTTAAGCATATATAAAAGTGCTGCCGTAGAGAAGTACCTGTTGAGTTTCTAAGCTTTAGCCTAGTCACAGGGGGTTGGGGAGAGAGAGAGGGTCAAAGAGGACTTCCTTGGGGAAGCTGTAGTTGAGATTACCTAGAGATAAAGACAGAGAGGAGGTTGTATCTGAGGAAGAGAGAGAAGTTCTTTATGGGCAGGGCAGAAGGCTCCACGTGAGGTTAGAGGAGTGCAAGGTGAAACTGGAAATAAAGGTAAGTACCAAATCAATAATGTCATGTTAAAGATTCTAGGCTTTATTTTGAGAACGTTGGCGATCCTCTGAAAAGTTTTTTAGTGAGGGGTAACCTGACCTGATATACATTTCAAACAGACCAACCTGGCAGAGAATTGGTGTCACATTAGGGTGAGATGGAAATGGGAGTGAGGGGATTCACAGAAACTACCTTTGATACCGCAAAATGAGGTTCAGGTGCGATATGGTTAGTATGAATTCTGGGGGCTTTACTAGGGAACTGGAGATGACAACTGATTCCAGCTGTGTTTAGGAGGCCGACTTAAGAGGAATTGGTGATTAAACAAGCTACAGAATATAAAGGAGAGAACCTATATCAGAGATGACACCTCAGATTTTGATCTCAATAGTTGGTAAATGTAACTGCCACTTATTAACTTCATGGCCTGTATTTCCTTTTTTTTTTTTAACTTGTTTTCATTTTACCTTTACTTGTCAGTTTCTGTTCTGCGCCCTTCATGCCTCTGTTCATCACCGTCAATTCCACGACTTAAAATAACTATCTATTTTTGTATTTTAAATGAAACTGAAACCTTCTTCCAAAACCATGGTACAAAATCTCCTTCTTGGAGTCGGCCATCAGTAATCTCACACTTGATTAGCGTTACCTTTATAGTTTTTTGGTATTTTTGTATAATCTGTATCTTAACCATCATGTATTTGATGTTGCTTTGTAATTGTTCTCTAGCTGTTTTTATAGGCAGGTACGTGTGCTCGCTTCGGCAGCACATATACTATATGCAGGTATGTACATGAATAGAATGAACCCAATTTATGTTGTAATACCCTTCTGTGTTTTGAGTGTTTGCACGTGAAAATCAGAGTAAAAAGTTAAAATACCCGTTTGCTGTATTAATTCATTCTTCGGTACATCGGTACATTAACTGGAATTTTATATTTACAAATATTGCATTCTTTTGTTGAGAACCAATGATTGCCTGTTCTAGGTAAATACTCTAAATTTAATAGCAAAGATATTTTAAAATAGGGATTTTGACGGGAAGAGTGATGATAGTATGCGAGATTTTTTGAAGTTACCAATATATTAAGAAAGGCTTGTGGATAAAATTATTTAGGCAAGTCTTCCTAAACTGGATTTCATTTGACTACTCATGCAAAAAAGATCATTGGTAGAAACCAAACCAATTAAGTTTCCATGGGCTTTATAAATGCTTCTGAATTTATTGTTAGGTAAATACTAATCCTTAATTTTTGCTATTACAGATTTTTGCATTTTAAATATATTTCATTGAGAAGTGCATAAGGCCTTTACTAATTTCCTTTCTTATTTTTTCCTTTCTTTATCATTTTTGCTTAGAGTTATTTTTAATTTACTCTAGATCTGAAATTTCTTTTAACTCATTTCCTCATTATATGAAATCTCAAGGAATATCATCAAGTCAGAGATTTCTATAATTTGTCATATTTTAATATTTCATATTTATTTTTAATTTATTATTATTGAGTAGGTCAAAAGTAAAGTGCAGTATTGAAAATTAATAATATACATTTTGATGTCTGGTCTTGGAAACGTTGACTCTTTATTTTGGAAGATATATCCAAAGTGAAATTAAAAATTCACAATAAAAACTTGAGTTCACATTAATCTTAAAATGACAGATTATTTTCTTTATCCCATTTTAAGGAGTTGCATGAAGGTCAGTTAAAAGTAAGTGAAGTTTCAGAAACTTTGGAAATCACTGATGTACAATGTTGATTAGTTATGCATACTATACAGTTTTTCTAACATGTTAGCATAATTTGAAAATTTAAATGATTTTATGAACATAACTAGTTGTAAATTGAATAAAACAAAAATAAAACTACAATATTTTAAAAACTAAGCACAAGACAATTTGGTGAAGTTTAAGAACATGAATGTTTTAGTTGGAACAGATGTCAAAGACATATGATTTTAAAGGAAAATGAGGTCCACAGCTATCTGTTTGGAAATGTCTTTCAATTAGAGTGGCGTCCATGAAGGTTGGATTTGAATGAAGATTTGGCTAGAACTGTTTTATATCCTATTCTGTATTTCCTTTTGAATAAGAAATAGCATGTGTGAAATACATTTACTATAATCCATTCCATACTGCATAATAAAAATGCTGTGAGGAATGATTATGCACGGTATGAAATTATCCGGATTGTATGTTCTGTTCACTTTCAGCTAGCTGTTATTTTAAAGTTTATATAAATGTTATATTATAGGGTATGTTGATATATTCATTTATTTTTCAGAATGGAAATATGGAATAGCTTACTTTCATTATAGATAATCACATTCCATTGATGGTATAACTCTTTCTGCATTTAACCAAACATTATTCACTGGAATAGAAATAAAATTACCTGGGTGAACAACACCCCAAGCAATTAGAAGTGAGTGCTTACTTTTTAAGTTGGAAAGTTGCTAAATGAGATTATGTACATTTATCAGTTCTTATATTAAACTCTAGACTGGCCTTTAGTTTTTTATGTTATTTATTGGTTTATTTTTTATGGAGGTATAAATGACATACAGCATTAGTTTCAGCTGTATAACATAGTGATTTGAGGCCTTTGGTTTTTTAAAATGAGAATAATTAAAATTAAAAGTCTAACTTACAGTTCACAGTAAAAGTAAAATAAGTGATATATTACCTATCTAAACTTAAATATTAAATTTCAATAAGTAAAATACAGTTTAATGTGTGTTTATATTACTTTTTAGGTTACTAATTATCAGAAAATATTTTTGTGCTTCATTTTAATATTAATTGTATTGAAATTCTCATATTGTTCCCATAAGGAAGTAGTATACGTGTGACAAGTGTCACTGTGCACGTGTGATTATTTAATTCACATCAAGACTGTTCATACTTTAGGTAACCACTAACTTGATTCATTCCTTTCATTGTAGAAGATAACAAGATACAAACAGAACAGTCATTTGTTACAAGTAAAAAAATTTTACATAAGGCTTAAGATATTTATGTATGCTCATATAATAATCTTTTACATATTTGATCCAGACATTAAGTCTGTGAATGTCACATTTTTTTTCAGATATAAAAAGTAACATTTCACTATAGTGCTTATAAGGGTAGACAGGAGCATGGACTTTAGAGACAAATTGTTTACCACTTAGTAACTGCATGACTTCAGGTGAGTTACTTAACCCTCTGAGCATTGTTTTTATTATCTATAAAGTGGAAGGTATTTTGAGCAATAGGTAAGTTAAATAAAATAAAGTACTTACTAATAGTAGCTTTCATATAATGAGTGATATTAGCATATAGCACGTGTGAGATTATTATACTAGTTGCCCTTCAGTATGCGATTTTAGAATCTTGGAAGTTTGTTGAGTTAAAAAAACAGTAAAAAAAAAAAAAAACAGTCAATTTTGCCCGAAAAAAAAAGTCTGTTTTGCCAGACACTTTGATTGTGGGTTCATTTTTCATTAATGCATTAATTCATACTAATTTTCGTGTAACATTGGCAGTTTGTCATTTAATATTGGTAATTTTTAGAAATTGACAATAAAATATACATAGTGATTACACAGACAATATTTTGTACAATAATACGATTAGAGAACAAATTTCTAGGGGCTCATATGGAGGCCTGTGACATCTGATTAAAACAGCACTCACTATGTTCACACGTTGGGGTTTTATTAAATATTTGAATTGAATAGAAAGTATTATATAAATGTACTGCTACATAAATGATAAATGTGTTGTTGCTTATTAATTTTTAAAATTACAAATGTTTTATTTCCTCCCATCATTCTGTGTTCTGGTTTTCTCTTGCCTGTTATGTAGAGAAATTATTCTTATAGTCTGTGATTTGGTTTGCTGGAGTCTATAACGTTTGCTGAGTGCCTTCCCTTGCAGATGTCTATATGAATTGAAACTAGATTATGGTATTTAAGATACAAACTGACTGACTTTTTCCCTGGAACAGAAAAATTCTTGTTAGTTAAGCCACAGACTCACATAAATAAGGCTCTGGTCTTAAAGAAACATAATGTTTAACTGATCTTTGAAAAATCTTGAGTTCAAAGTCATGCATTGCAAAAAAGGAAAACATTTCTGAATTATGAATGCTTTTTGTACTGCAAACAGATAAAAGATATTCCTTTTAGGGTTAAAGACAGAAAAAATACCCATGGCAAAGCAGAAAATGTGTTATAGGTTTAACAGTGGTTTCAAGTAATGTGAAAAATTGTGCCACTGTGAAACTACTGAAGAATCATCATCTAACTATTGAATTACCTACAAATGTCAATCTTCAGTATTTGGTAGGGTCTGTTGCCTGACCATAATGTAGGAAAAATAGTCTATTGGATTACCAAGTATTTTGATATATACTGTGCTCCAAAACAAGTGACTTTTTTTTCACTGTAAGAAGCCCAGGAAATGATTTTCATGTGGTGAGGGAATAAATGTGCAAAAAATAATTTTTTTCATTAGATTATTTAAAGTGGTGCTGGACTCTGAAGATTCATGCTTTAATTCGTAATTCCTCAGATGACCAGAGTAGGTCTCAGGTTACGTTATTTGTACATAACATATGTTTGTAATGGTATTGATGAAATAGTCTACAATTAAGCTGTTTTTGTTTTTTGGATTTTGTTTTCTGGAAAGGAAAATTAGACTTAACTCTGTATTAGAGGTATTTGTGAACTGTGGACACAATTTAATCCAACATAACAGCAGCATTCAAAATAGTTCTTTTTTTTTTAAACAGATATATTTTCCTATTTTTGGGTTAATAAATTTTAAAATATAAAATTGTATGTACTTCTAATTTTAAGGATCCTATATCTCTAGAGATGATAACAGAGTAGAGGTATAATTATTTTTTTTCTTAAGAGTTTAAAATGTTATAAAATAACACAAGTATTTGTAAAGGAAGTAACAGTACAGGAAATGAAGTGTTATAATCGGTCTGTTTGTAGCTATTTTCTTAAATTTTTCTATACCCTAAATCACATGATTTAGTCCCATGTTATTCAGAGCTTAAAATAGCAGATATGATTAGAAGTTAATGTGTCTACTACAAAGAATAGGTAACTGTTTAAATAACTGACATTAGTGTTCCAAATGGTACAGTTTCAGGTAGTGTGACTTAACCCACAGTAACTCAAGGACTGTGTATCGAATTAAAAAGTTATAGCTCTTCACATGGTCAAAAAATAGTCATGGTAGCTATAACAATTAGCTTAGAATCAAACTAAGTTTCCTCAGAATTTTAGTTATTTTGTAACTTAACCAAATAGAAATTCTTTTAAGTATCTCAGTGTTATTATAAATGACATATTGATTCATTGTTGTGGTGATTCCCAAATTCTGAAACTTGAATTTGTTTTCAGATGTGAAAATTTCAGCAAATGATCATAATATATTAGAGATGGATATTTTTTCTCTCCATATTTTATAGCTAATTATTTTTTAAAAAGTGCTTGAACCAGAAGCTATTTTAAATTATTAAGAGGAAACATTCTAGTTTTAAATTGCAAGCTTCGTATGTTCCAAAAACTAATGTTTAATTCTTCTTTCCATCTTAGAACTTATGATTCTAGCAAATGAGATAAACATTTATACCTTTATTCTCTTTTTTCTATTGCTGAATACAGAAAGCCCACTCAATTTTGTGAAAGTGATCCTCTTTCAAATCAGAAAATTGCATCACTAAAATATATATTCCTAAATTGAAAAGCTGTTTTAAAAATGCTACTTTGTTTCTAGCTTTCATATTGATTAGACTACCTCTTATTTTAGGAAAATATGATTCAGTATCATTTTTATAATGGGCAGTTCAAAGCAGTGGAACTTTCAAATGATTTCTTGTTCAAACAAGATAAAAGTTGAGAACTTTGAGGAATTTTTATATAATTTCTAGAAATGTAGTAGTGCATTGGTATCAAGTTTGAATTATTTAAAAAGGTGTAAAAGTAGGAAGAAATTAAATCTGAATGCATATATAAGTTCACATTCTGATTAGATGCTAACTGTAGATAAGAAAAATATCTTTGTTTCTTAACTTATGATATGTAATTGGTGTTCTTGAGATTTTGCTTAGAAGTTAGATTCTCTTTCTTGTTTGTAAATTCAGAGGAAAGCAGTTATTTGACAAAAATCAGGTGCCTGTTAGAAGACATGGGAAAAGACAACTGTTTACATTACATAAATAGGGCCTTAAAAATACAAAGCATAATAGTTTGATAGTCTTGACTCTCTTATTCTTTTCAGTAAACTAAAAAATACAACATAGCCAGTTAATTTTTCTGCAGGTACCCCAGAACTTTTGTTTCATTTAGTTTACCTACATTTTGTTACACTGGATATTTTAATCTGAATTCTTCCTTAAATTATTTTTATTATTTATGAAAGCATATGTTATACTTATAAACTTTTCACCCAATCCAATAAGTATATATTTAGTGAGTCTTTGAAAATGTTTATTAGTTAAGCATGCTTGGTAAAAATGCATATTTAGAAGAACCACCATGAAAAGCAGTAGTTGTTGAAAGTTCCTTAATAGTTTTATTCTCTTTTCTATTCATTTAAGTATTTAGGACATAATATGAAATAATAGTTCTTCAACTTTTGATTCATTCAGTTAAAAAAATCTCATTAAAAGCATCTGAAATGATTAAGTGCCCTTTTCTTCTCTCATCTAATCACTTGTTCAGTGTAGATTCAAGAACTTCATTGATTACAGCAGAAGATTAACAAGTAATCTTTGAGTCTTGCTAGCCCTAATAGTTAAAAACCAGTTATAACATATAGCAGTAGTAATTTTAATGCAATCATAAGAAATAGAGTATTGAAGAATTATTCCTAATGATAAAACTTGTTTCTCCATTGTTGAGTTTATTGGTAAAAATTATTTCAACCTCTGTACCAGGATGTTTTTTCTTCTGCTTAGAAGCTGAGAATGTGTTATTTTAGAGAAACTGCATCAGGAAAGGGACACTAAATCCATGTTGTTCCTTTTTACATATTTTAGAAAACAGGGCTTTTTCTCTTTAAGTTTATAGCATCGCAGTAAATCAGTCTTCTCTGTGTTGCCCTGAGTCACTTTTCTATTCTCATCTTTTAGCAGTAGTTTTCACAATATTTTTATGGAACCAAATGCCTAATAATTGTAACACACACGTAACCTTTTGAGAAGTTATGAAAATACAATTCTTGTGCTTAATGATATCCAGAAAGCACAATCTGTAAAAAGAAATTCTCTTTAGTCAATTTAAAATTAAACACTCTAATGCAAAAGGATATCTAAGGTGAAAGATGTTTGTGTAATGCTAAACATAACCAAAGAAACTGTGGTTTTAGCAAAGGTACTATTGCTCTATTTTATCAAGTGCCAGAAGTTGCATAATGAAAGTCTTTCAGTTAGTGAAAATATAAGTAAAAAAACATAAAAATACCACCCAGCTGGTAGAGATCTTCCTAATTTTTACCTGATTGTATTTCTGAAGAAATATGGCAGGGCTGTCATAAATTTTCAACATGAACTGCATTTTTGTTGCCAATTTCCATATCCTTTAAAAAGTGCTGAAGCGTGCATTTGCTATTTATGTTTGCAGTAGACTGAGTACACTTTTACTATTTGTGGTTTAGAAATTGGAAACAACCAAACAGTGGTGCTATGGTCTAAAAAAAATAAATTTTAAACAGCTGCGGGACAGTATTTTTAGAATGGTAGGAGCCCTCCTAAAGCAATATAACTACCCTTCACCCCCTTTAAAGATGGATTATGGTCACATATATAAAGTCAGGTTCCCAGTGTCTTTTATCTAAGATGGATTAAATAAGCAAAGTTACAAGTATGCTTTTGTTAGATGTGAGATATGCTTTTAGCCTCCCAAGCCTCCTATAGTCACCTCCCTTTGCTTATCTGCACATGTTACTATATGCCGGCTAGTGGGCATAATCGCTTGGTAGACTCTTTCATGGATCACAACTGTCATTATCCTTATTTTACAATTGAGGAAGTGGAGTCTTAAAGAGAAAAGAAGTAACTAAACCAGGGTCACAAAGTTTCTAAGGAGGAGACCTGAGCTTCAAATGAATACTCTAACCCTACACCCACCAATGAATTCAGGTGTTTTTCAGCATTTGCACAGGTCCCATTAAAAGGGGGAAGGAATTCCTCATAGACGCCATTCTAACCTACTGCGTTTTGTGTTAAGGTTACTGAATTATTAATAAACATAATTATCTAGATAGCAACTTACTACTTGTTTAATCTGATGAATTTAAATCTAATGAAACTATGAAATCAAACAAATTTAAAAATTACAGACAAATGCATAATACCTGTAGCAACTGAATTAATAATCTTAATTTAATGTGACAGACTTTATACACCTGAAAATAAATCCCCTTCCCCAGTGTGACTGTTATGGTGTAAGAGTTTGTTATGTCTTTCCAGTGGTTTGCAATCTTTTGTCACATCATGGTACAAGTACAAATGATAGTATTCAGTAGGCCATGGGATATAAAAGCACAAGTTGCTCCTGACAGGAGACAGCAGGTCACAGAGACCCTGAATTCCCCCAAGCCCAGCTCGCCCCTTCACAGGCTGAGGGGACCGATATCTCTTCACCTGTACCCAGTTGGTGGCTTTTTCAAAGGGACTCAGGTTGGAAAGCTCTCATCATAGCTAATTTTTCCTTGTGATAACTCAGTTTCCCGTGACTTCATTCTAGTTATTAGGAAATCCGTGTATGGCATAGTTTGGCATTATTCGGCCATTTATTTGTGTATTCAGTTAGTATCACTCCTTGTTCCCTCTCCCTGACTTTCCATTATCCTGCCAGTGAATAGGCGCTGGCTGCCGATTCATTATTTTTTATTGACACAAAAATTTAATGTCAGAAATATTACAGAAAACTTGCGAATTCCCAGGAACTAGGTCCACAGTCTTCAATTTAGAGAAACTACTCTGGTATTTACAGGTCTTTTTACAGTAGTTTAAACATTTTAATACTCTATGTCTTTTATGACTTGGTATCCTAGAAATATACATTTGCTAAATGAGTAGCCACCCTATTTTGGAGTAAAAATTGTTAAACAGCATGAGATTAGATGACTACTACTCAGGATGATACAAGTCACTGGAGTAAAAAAAAAAAAATAGCAGATGCAATTTAACAAGTTTTCTACTGCAGCTGCTTTCTTTTTGTTGCTTACAACCATAGTATATTTTCTCTAGAACCAAAATATGTGTTCATAATAGCTTTGATGCCAGTTTGGCAAACAGATTTTAATTGTGTATATATGTGTGTATTTAAATAAAGTGTTTTTTGCTATTTTTTAAGCAAATGTATTGATAAAGACATTAGAAGATAAACATTTCACTTTAATAATTTAGTTCCAGAGTTATGCATGACAGTTTTACTCTGCATTCTTTTTTTTTTTTTGATGAAAAATAATTATTACCAATACAACAAGTATTTGAGTAATTTACTTTAAAGTTGTAACTTTGGGATTTCATTTTAAATAAACAATTGGTTTATTAAAATAGGATATACATGTATACATAAAGACAAACAAATGATAGAGGTGTTTTCTTCCCCCCATACTGCTGACAGGACTTCGAAATACCATTCAGAGTGCTGATTTTTTTTTTTTTTCCTTGTCAAATAAGGGCTGTAAAACATGATTCTCTTGGAGAGAAGGGTTATGTGTGTAGTGGATACAGTGGAAAATATGGCTTATATCAGAATGTGGTTTACTTATTTAGAAGATGGAAGAATTGTGTTTATTATGTTTGTAATAAAAGCTACCAAATGAAAAAAAAAAAAGCTACCAAATGTAAACTTCGACAGAATCTTTTTGGTTGTCAGGTCATGTCAGCGGTCAAATAGCAACACAGGCTGTATAAAGACCTGCTAATAATAACCAGGGATTGATTCTCCGTATCTAATTCATGGGTAAACTGATAAAGGAAGGTGAAAACCCTGATGGATAACCTGATATTTTAAAATTCCTGATGTGGAACTGTTATATGATCTATTCAATGTTTGTTTAAACAAAGATAATGTATATATATATAGATAAAATAATTAGAATTTCTAAAGCTATGTGTTAGCTTAAGGAACTAAAAATAATTTGATGTTTGTCAGGGTCTTTTAGTTTGTCTGAGGGCTCATGTCAAGAATTCTGTGTGATAATCTGTGGGTTGAATTCCACATACAGGTTATGACATCCTGTGACCTACTGATAACAGCCTTTCTATGACAGCTTAATAGAAAGGCACTGTCTTATTCAGTTTTGTTCGATAAGCAAGAGCTCTTACTCTTTGCCAGGCCCTGGAACTATAAAGATGAATTTGATGCAGTGTCTTAATATTTAATTTGATATTAAGCTCTTGTTTTCCATGACATAATCTTGAAATATTAAGATATCTTTGATAAGAATGCTGAAGGTTCTTAGAGAAAAAAATCCATCTTAAACTTTAGAATTGCATTTTAAAACATCTTTATTTAGGACTTCAGGTTTTTCTGGTCATGGCCTATTTACAAACAATATATTTTATATTGAGGGTTAATGTGTGTGCTTGTATGTAGGTCATGTGAATCCCAATAATTTACTCAGTTAAAAAGTCTGTTTTCTGTTTGTTACAAAATGATGAGATTTTTATCTCATTTGCAAATCTTATAAATTGTAATTTAGACATTAGCTTCTTAATGTCCTTCTTGGTAAATAGTATGCTGTGTGTGTGTGTGTGTCTGTGTGTGTGTGTATGTGTGTGTGTGTGTGTATTTAGAAAAAGGCAGGGACAGAAGAGAAGGAAAAGAAAGAATCCAGCAACCATGCTGTCACAGTTCCTTCTGGTCTTCATAAAGTACAAGATACTTCATTTGTACTCTTCAAGAAACAGCCTGTAATTTTGCTTTAGGAATGCTTCATAAAACACTTCTTAAATAAAACTTTCCCATTGTAATACTCTCATCAGTAGCTTGCACTGTTTTTTATACCATATATACCCGAACAATCTCTCTATAGGGAAAATTAAGACTTTTTAACAAAATTTTAAAAAATTTTAAAGATTTTATTAGAGAGAGAGAGCACACAAGGCAGGGTACGGGCTGGGGTTGGGGCAGAGGGAGAGGGAGAAGCAGACTCGCTGCTCAGCAGGGAACCCTATGTGGGGCTCAGTTCCAGGATCATGACCTGAGCCAAAGACAGACGCTTAATTGACTGAGCCAGCCATTCAGGCACCCATAAATTAAGACATTTACTGGGAAATAAGAATTTTGAATGGTGAAGGATTTCTCCCATTTTTCAACTAAAGACCACTTCATTGCATTTTTTAACCTACTTATTTACTTATTACCCTTTGACCCCTTCACCCTTCCACCTCCTGCCTTGGCAACCAGCAGTCTGTTCTCTAAATCTAGGAGCTTGTTTGTTGTTGTTGTTAGATAGATTTTTCAAAAGATTCTACATGTAAGAGCATGTTTTCTTTGTCTGACATTTAGTATAATGCCTTCATGGTCCATCCATATCATTGTAGATGGCAAGATTTCATTTTTATATTATGACTGAATAAGATTCCATCGAATATATATAGCACATATTCTTTAGCCATTCATTTATTGATGGCCACTTAGGATTTTTCCTTATATAGGCTATTGTAAATAGTACTACACAGTGACAGGGGAGTATACACACACACACACACACACACACACACACACACACACACATATTTTTATAAAGTCTTTTCACTTTCTTCAGATAACTATCCAGAAATGAAATAGTTGAATCATATTTCTATCTTTTATTTCTTGAAGTACATCCATACTGTTTTTCATGGTAGTCATACCAGAATACATTCCTATCAGCAGTGCATAAGGATTTTCTTTTCTCCACATCCTTGCCATCGTTTGCTATTTCTTATCTTTTTGATACTAGCTATTCTGACTGATGCCGTTCACATTTACCTGGTGGTTAATGATGTTGAATGTTTTTAGTGTACCTGTTGACCATCTATATGTTTTTGAAAAAATGCCTATTCAGATCTGTCCATTTTTTAATTAGATTACTTTGCTATTGAGAATATAAATACACACACACACTCATATAAGTTCTTTATATATGTTGGATATTAACCCTCTAACAGATATATGATTTGCAAATATTTTCTCCCTTTTGGAAGGTTACCGTTTCATTTTGTTGAAGGTTTCCTTTGCTGTGTGGAAGTTTTATAGTTTGATATAGTCCTACTTGTTTATTTTTGCTTTTGGCGTTTTTGCTTTTGGTGTCCTATATGGCCTATGTCAAAGAATTTACTGCTTTTGTTTTTATCCAGGAGTTTTATGATTTCAGATTTTATATTCAGGTCTTTAATCTATTTTGATTTCATGTTTGTGTATGGTGTACCACAGTGGTCCAGTTTCATTCTTTTGCATGTAACTGTCCAGTTTTCCTAACACCATTTATTGAAGAGATTGGAATTTCCTCATTGTATATTCTTGGCTCCTTTTTGTTCATTGACCATGTATGCATGGGTTTCTTTCTGGGCTGTTTTGTTCCACTGATCTCTGTGTCTGTTTTTGTGCTAATATCATACTGTTTTAATTATTTTAGCTTTATAATATAATTGGAAGTCAGGGAGCATGATGCTTCCAGCTTTGTTCTTCTTTTTCAAGATTGCTTTGGCTATTTGGGGTCTTTTTTAGTTCCATACAAATTTCAAGATTGCTTGTTCTCTTTCTGTGAAAAATGGCATTGGAATTTTGGTAGGGATTGTACTGAATCTACAGATTGCTTTAGGTGATATGGACATATTAACAGTATTTTTCAGTCCCTGAGCATGGAATAGCTCTTTATTTATTTGTGTTTTCTTCCATTTCTTTCCTTAATGTCTTGCAGTTTTCATTATATATATATCTTTAATTTCCTTGGTTAAATTTATTTCTAGGTATTTTTCTTTATTCAATTGTAAATGAGATTGTTCTTCTTAATTTCTCTAATAGTTTGTTATTAGTTCATAGAACAGATTTTTGTGTATTGATTTTGTATTCTACAACATTACTGAGTTTGTTTATTCTAATAGTGTTTTGATGGAGTCATTTTAGGGTTTTTATCCTAAATCACATGCAAATGGTGGAAGTTTTACTTCCTCCTTTCCAATTTGGATGCATTTTATTTCTTTAATTCTGCTTGGTCTGGCTAAAACTTCCAATACTATGTTGAATAAAAGTGATAAGAGTGGGCATCCTTGTCTCATTCCTGATCTTCGAGGAAAAGCTTTCAGCTTTTCACAATTGAGTATGATATTATCTGTGGGCTTGTCCTATATGGCTTTTATTATGTTGAGGTGATTCTCTCCATATAGCTTTGTTGAGGGTTTTTATCATAAATCAGTGTTGAATTTTGTGAAATGCTTTTTCTGCATCTTCTGAGATGATTATATGCTTTTTAATCCTTCATTTATTAGTGGGGTATATCACATTGATTTACTGATGTTGAACTATCCTTGCATCCCTGGAGAAAAATTCCATTGATCCAGGTATATAATTCTTTTAATGTACTGTTGAATTCAGTTTGCTCTTGTTTGGTTGGATTTTTTTTTTTGCATCTATGTTTATCAGGGTTAGTGATCTGTTATTTTCCTTTCTTGTAGTGTCCTTGTCTGGTTTTGGAATTGGTAATGCTATTTTGTATAATGATTTTGGAAGATTTTCTCCTATTTTTTTGGAAGACTTGGTGAAAGACTGGTATTAATTCTTTGAATTTTTGGTAGAATTCACCGGTGAAACCATGTGATCCAGGGCTTTTGTGTGTTTGGAGTTTTTTATTACTGATTAGACCTCCTAACTAATTTTTGGTTTGTTTAGATTTTCTATTTCTTCATGATTTAATCCTGGTAAGATATATGTTTCTATGAATTTATTTATTTCTCTGTATTGTCCAATTTTTGTCATATCATTGTTCTTAGCTGTCTCTTATGATGTTTTGTATTTCTGATTAGTTGTAACATTTCTTTCATTTTTTATTTTATTTATTTTAGTACTTTTTAAAGGGTGGATCTAGCTAAGGTTTTTCAATTTTGTGTATCTTTTCAAAGAACTGTCTTTTAGTTGCATTGATCTTTTGTATTGTCTTTTTAAACTTTTAATTTCTTTCTGCTCCAAATTTTATTTCCTTCCTCTTACTATGATTTTGTTTGTTCCCTTTTAGATCCTTGAGTTGTAGAGTTGGCTTGTTTATTTGAGACTTTTCTTGTTTGTTGAAATAGGTACTTATTGCTGTGAACTTCCTTCCCAGGCTTGCTTTTGTTGACTTGCATAAATGTGGTATGTTCCATTTCCGTTTTCATATGTCTCAGGATACTTTTAAAATTTCTCTCATAATTTCTTTTCAGACCCACTGATTTTTCAGTAGCATGTTTAATCTCCATATATTTGAGAATTTTTCAGTTTTCTTCATGTAATTGATTTCTGGTTTTATACCACTGTGGCCTGAAATGATGCTTGATAATATTTCAGTCCTCTTAAATTTATTAAACCTTGTTTTGTGTCCTAATGTATGATTTATCCTGAGAATGTTCCATGTGCAATTGAGAGTATGTATTATGTTGCTTTTGGATAGAATGTTCTGCAGAAATCTGTTAAGCCCTTCTGGTCTAATGTGTCATTTAATGTTGCTGTTCCCTTATTGATTTTCTTTCTGGATGATCTATTCATTAATTATGTGGGGTATTAAAGTTCTCTACTATTATTATATTGGTATCAATATCTTTCTTGAGGCTTGTTAATATTTGATTTATATATTTAGGTGCATAATTATTTATAAATGGTATATCCTTCTGTGGGGTTGATCCCTTTATCTTTATGTAGTGCCCTTCTTTATTTCTAACTACAATATTTGTTTTTTTTTTTTTTTTTAAGATTGTATTTATTTATCTGACAGAGAGAGATCACAAGTAGGCAGAGAGGCAGGCAGAGAGAGAGGAAGGGAAGCAGGCCCCCTGCTGAGCAGAGAGCCTGATGTGGGATTTGATCCCAGGACCCTGAGATCATGACCTGAGCCGAAGGCAGCGTCTTAACCCACTGAGCCACCCAGGCGCCCCTACAATATTTGTTTTTAAAGTCAGTTTTATCTGATAGAAGTATAGCTTGCTTTTGTTTCCATTTGCATGGGACATTTTTTCCCATCCCTTCACTTTCAGTCTGTATGTCTTTATATCTAAAGTAAGTCTCTTGTGAGAATTGTACAGATGGGTCTTACTGTTTTACCCACTCAGCCATATTAGGGACCAATGTAAAATATTTTTATATGGAAATGTATGTATTTATTTGGAGGGGGGTGTCTCTGAATTGACATAAGAACTTTAAAAGAGCAATACTTGTTTCTAGCTACACACATACCTAAAATGATATTTCATTTTTTAAAATTGATAATTATAGTACCTTAATGAATTATAACATGCAGTGTTTGAAAACACCATCAAAGCAGTTTTTATGGAATCCTATCAGCATTATTTTTGTTCTGGTTTCTATAGTAAGTACTGCCATCAGGTCTAGAATGTTTGAGCTGATCACAACAAAAAGTTTTTATTATAGTTTAAAGAATGAAAGAATGGGATACATGTTCTTAAATGCCTACATTACTTGTCTCTGCATATATTTTTGGATACTAAAAGTCTGAGGGTTTTGTTTTTTTTTTTAAACCTTAAACCTTAAGGGATTTTGTATTTCTGACTTAATATGTTGTCACTAAGTTTCTGGAGTAGAGATCTAACTTATGTGATGTGATGGGTCATAACAACTTATTAAGTTATATCTTTTATTCTCAGGGATCACCATTTTGCTCTGATTAGAAATTTTAAGTCACAAAACTAATGAATGAGTTTTGCATTTTTGTGTGATAAAAGCTCATAAAATGTGCAAAAATATTTCTTTCCTGAGACCTAAGATTAAGAACACTTATTTGAAGAGTTGTAGTTTATTAATAAACTAAATGAGAAACTAAAGAAATTACCTAATTTTCACTATTGTTATATTGACTTATTTGAAATACAGTTAAATATACCCCTTTAAAAATAAAATTAATTCTCAAATAAATTTTTTTTAAAAGATTTTATTTATTTATTTATTTGACAGACAGAGATCACAAGTAGGCAGAGAGGCAGGCAGAGAGAGAGGAGGAAGCAGGCTCCCTGCTGAGCAGAAAGTCAGATGCGGGGCTCCATCCCAGAACCCTGAGATCATGACCTGAGCTGAAGGCAGAGGCTTAACCCACTGAGCCACCCAGGTGCCCCAAGATGCCTAATTTTTAAAAAGATTTTGTTCATTTATTTGACAAAGAGAGCTTGAGCATGCACATGAGTGAGGTGAGGGGACGGGTATAGGGTCATGATGGGATTCAAGCAGATTCCCAGCTGAGCCTGGAGCCAGAGCCCCACTCGGTACTTTATCTCTGGACCCTGAGATTATGACCTGAACCAAAATCAAGAGTCAGATGCTTAACCAGTTGAGCCATGCAGATGCCCCTTCCTAATTTTTAAATTTAATTCTGTTGTTAGAAAATGTATAGTTTTTAGGGGTACCTGGTTGCTTAGTTGGTTAATCATCTGACTGTTGATTTTGGCACAGGTCACAATCTCAGGCTCCTGGGACTGAGCCCTGAGTCTGGCTCTGCACTCAGTGGGGCATCTGTTTAGGATTCTTTCTTTTCCTCTCCCTCTGGCCCTCCCATTTGCTCACTTTATCTTTCTTTCTAAAATAAATAGACCTTTTAAAAAAATAAAATTTATAGTTTTAATTTTTTAATTTAAATTCAATTAGCCTTGGATCATGGACATTGGGGAAGGTATGTGATATGATGAGTGTTGTGAAGTGTAAACCTGGCGACTCTCAGACCTGTACCCCTGGGGCTAATAATACATTATATGTTAATAAAAATAAATAAATTCAATTAGCCAACATATTATTTATTTTTGATGTAGTGTTCAGTGATTTATTAGTTGTGTAGAATAGTCTTTATTTTTAAGAGCAGTTTTAGGCTTAATCAAAAGTGGAGCTGAAAGTGTAGAGGGTTCTTCTGTACGCCTTCTACCACTACTGCTTCACCTTCCTTTTCATTTATTTTATTTATTTATTTTTTAAAGATTTTATTTATTTATGACAGAGAGAGAGAGATCACAAGTAGGTGGAGAGGCAGACAGAGAGAGAGAGAGGAGGAAGCAGTCTCCCCACTGAGCAGAGAGACTGATGCAGGGCTCCATCCCAGGACCCTGGGATCATGACCTGAGCCGAAGGCAGAGGCTCTAACCCACAGAGCCACCCAGGCATCCCTTCCTTTTCAGTTATAATTGATGAGTTAGTATTGATAAAATATTTATTATTGACATTGTACATTGGGGGTTCACTGTTGGTCTTGTAAATTGTTTGGATTTGGATAAATGTGTAATGACACGTATCTACCATTTTGTTATCCTGTAGAGTAGTTTCACTGCCCTAACAATCTTCTCTGCCTTCATACCTTCTCTCCCTGTGATCCCCTGGCAATCACTGACCTTTTTACTATTTCCATAGTTTTATCTTTTCCAAAATGTCATGTAGTTTGAATTCTCTAATGTGTGGTCATTTCAGACTGGCTTTGTTTTTTACTTAATAAGATGCATCAAAGTTTCTTCCATGTCTTTTTATGGCTTGATAGCTCATGGGGTTAATAAAACAATAAGTTGAATCATATTCCATTATCTGGTTAGACCATTTTGTTTAATCACTTATTGAACCTCGTTGCTTTCAAGTTTTGGCAGTTAGTGAATAAAGGTTCTGTAAACATTTGTGTGCAGCTTGTTGTGTATGTATAGCTATTCAGCTCACTGGTTTAAATAACAAGAAATGTGATTGCTAGATCATATGGTAAGAGTATGTTTAGTTTTGTGAGAAAAAGGTCAGTTGTTTTCCAGGGTGGCATCATTTTGCATCTCCACCAGCATGATTGAGAATTCTCATTGCTCTACATCTGCACCAGCATTTGGCATTGTCAGGTATACTGGATTTTGGCCATTCTAATGGGTGTATAGTGGTATCCTGTTCTTTTAATTTGTAGTTACTTGATGAAATACAGTGTGGAGCATCTTCTCATATGCTTACTTGCCATCTGAATGTCTTCTTTGGTGAGATTTCTGTTCAGACTGTTTTTGCATAGTTTTTAATTGAGTTTATTTTCTTACTGTTGAGTTTTGGGAGTTCTTTGTATATTTTATTTTATTTAGCAGTCCTTTATCAGGTATGTGTTTCACAGAGATTTTCATCCAGTCTGTGGCTTGTTTCTTCATTGTCTTAGAACATTCATTTAAAAAAAGAATTTTCCCTCAAAAATAAAACCAAAACAAAAATCCTACCCTTATAGACTATACAAATTTTTCAAATCTCTGTTTCATTTTGACCTAAAGGATCTACTCTTCATTTACTGAGAATGACCCAAGAAAGTCTTCCACTACCTAGTTAAGTAGTGGAGTATTATTTCACAAAGGTCAGCACAAAGAATTGTCCTGTGTAAGGATTTTAAATATGTAAAATCATTCATCAAAGTTTAATGTCAGGTTTGAAAGTACAGGGCTTTTGCTGTGTTTTGCCTTGCATTGAACCCATTGATTTCTGTGAGCTGATTAGAATCGCTCATCTATCATAGTTTGCACTTCTAATAGTGTCTCTCAAACTATATTTCATGGAATCTAAATATTTTTTAAGATGTATACTGATTTTTATGCACTGATTTTAATTTCTCTGTTACTTAGTCACAAGAGTTTGGAAATATTTCATACTTTTTTCCCCACCCCTTGGAGATTTGCAGTGTATATTAAAGCTTTAAAAACACATTTTTATTATAAAGAAATATATTACTTGTTTATTGCAGTGGTCCCAGAAAACTTTAATGATGGAACCTTTTCTTTTAGAACATCTACTACAAGTTTTACAATGCCATGGTGTAGAATAGTAGTGGAGAAAATGATGCCTTAAATCTGCATGCCCTGGAGAATTCCCTTGGCCAACTGACACAGGGAAGATACGAAGATAAAATGTTTAATTTTCACTATGACTATAAAGGGATTTTTCTGTGATAACTTTTTAAATATGTTTCCAATTCTCTACTTATTAAAAGTGGCCAGTTGTGTTACATAGAGCTTGTGACATCAAGGACCAAGGTTATTACTTAATGGCTTTCCAATCAAAATAAAACCATTTGCTCTTGTGTATAAAAAGAGTCCCAATCTTGAGGGTTTTGATTTGTCTTACAAATAAATTCTTCTGGAAGGAGTATTGTTTTCTTTGGTGGTGAGGACTTCCTCTTTGAGTTTTATAAGATTTGACCAGTGAAAAAATGTCTTTGGGTGGTCTTTTGGCCTGGGGATTGATATAGAAATCTTGGTTACCTTTTCTGATAAATAGCCACTGTAGTTCTCTTATTCAAATCTCATCCTGTGATTTCCTCTGTGATCTGACCAAACGATTAGGATTGGCATATGAACTTTTCTGAGGCTTGCTTTTTTAAAAGGGAAACATGTTTCCTTGAAATCTTGGATTATGAGAACCGTAACATTTTTCATTAGTTGAACTGAAATGAACCTGAAATATATTCACATAATTTTTTTTTTAATTTTAGAGACTGATATTTCAAAGATTTTGTTTCTCATTGAAGAACCTGAACCCTTAATGCCAAGTTATGATATATGAAATGGCAAGGAATAAAAGAAGAGTATCTTCCTTTGTCTTAACAACAATTAAAATGTTTATGCTTTTGAAACTTTCAGATTAAATTTCTACCTAGTGTTCTTTGCATTCCCTTAATATACTTACTCTCTTTCTTTGAATATTTGTTTTGGCTGTGTAGTTTTTCAGTATTTATTAATTATTTGCTTCATATTTTCAAATTATAGGAGATAGTTAAGGATGGTTTATAACTGATTGGCTTTTTAAAATTGTTATTTCTTAAAATTAATGGAGGAAATGGAGAAAACTATTTATTTCAAACTCTTATAACGAAGAATGGGTATTACCGTGTAAGAGTTTTCAGTGATAGAGTAATTATCTGGAGGATTTTATTTTCCATCTCAATGTATTTAACATAGAAAATTTGCTTTTGCCCGATATAAATTTACTTGTTTGGGAAATCAGACAAATGATCCCTGACATTTATTTTTTTAAAGTCCTCTCTAAGAAATTGCCAATAATATTAGCCACCTTAAAAAGAGCTTCTACAAAGTGAACAATTTTCCATCTATTTGACAGAATAAAAAGACTGCTCTGGAGTGAATTCAAAATACTTGTAAGAATGAACAACACAGTTTAATGGTGCTAAGCACTGAAGTGTATAGTATCCTACAACAAAAAGGTGTCTGAACCAGAATGTAAGAAAGTTGGATTTTAGATGCTCAGATACATCTAGCAAGTGCAAAGGATCTTTGCACTTGCTGATTCCTTCTTCTGGAATTTTCTTCCTATCCTACTCCTTCCAGTATTTGCCTCATTTTACTCAGGACTCTCTTAATATTACCCATTCTGTGATTACTAGCTATTATTTTGGACATCAGCTCATCGAAAGTAGCACTTCCCTCTTTCTTCTCTTCTCTGCTCTGTTTTATTTTTCTTCACTGCCTTTATTGCTGCCTGTGATTATGTCATACATCTATTTGCTTTCCACTGCTTTTTTTTTTTTAATTTGTTTTCTTTGTTAGAATGTAAGCTGAGAGTACAGAGCCACTGCTTTGTTCTTTGCTTCTTGCTAAGGCCCTAGACCGTTGTCTAGCTCATAAATAGCTCTTGAATGATTGAACTGAGGAATTTTGATAAATCTTAGGCTGAAGTTTTCATATCTCTAAAATATGTGATGTAGTTTTTTTGTTTGCTTGCATTTCACATATGAAATCTTTTGTTTTTCTCAGTTTACTAATTTGAGTATGTTAATATTGTGGTACTAAGCAGTATTTTATTGTAGTCATGTTTGCATGTATTTTGCACTAACACTGTAAGCTGCTCTAGTGTGTCTTCTCATCTTATTTTCTTTGGCTTCTAATATCCAACCTTTCATATTGTGTACACATTTTGTATCTTATGGATCTGATAAGATAAATATTCTGGTTAATAAAGACTTATGTATTGAATATCAAACGTTCAAAGAACTGCAGTACAGTATTTTTTGCAGTACAGGACATTTTTTGTTAACCTTTAAACACACACTGTCATCCACAATATTTTTTTAAGAAAGCATTTTAGAAGGCTTGCTTTTCTTTATTGTTTTGGTTTAGAACGTCAAAGGTGTTTTCTAGGTGTTCACTTCATGGATAAAGCAAGAACTTTGGTGTCAGATATACCTGGCTTTAAATCTTGGTGTTTATTCATTCTGTGATTGTGGACAGATTGCTTTTCTTTTCTGGACTCTTAGTTTCCTCCATTTATCAATTTATCTATAAATTGGGGAAAATACTTAAGCATCATCATTTTATTTACAGTTATTAAATATTTCCATGTATGAACATATATTCTAAGTACTTTATATTAATCCACTTAATTTTCATAATAATCTTCTGAGGCATAGTGGTATTACATTTCATTAAACAAATGAGGAAATTGACACATTAGGAGGTAAGACATTTTTGAATTACTGAGTTTCATGATTAGCACTTTATAGTATCTCAAAACATGTTAATGCCCTTTCTTCTCTTTCTCTTATAGGGTTTTTGTGTTTGAATTATATATATATAATATATATATATATAAAATTATATATATATATATAATTTTTTTTCCAGTTTAGAAGTTACCCTTTCCTTTTTGTTAGGAAATCATATGAAATCATATGATGATATAGCTTTCCTATTACCCAATGCAAATTATCTAAAAATCGATGTGTTCAGTTATACTGCTATTTACAAAATATTTCTATAAGTACTATATAGGTGGGTCTGAAATTTATGGCAGTAGAGAATGGATTTTATGTAGGTGTTACATTTTCCTACTTTTTATCAGGGTGAAAAAGCTTGATGTAGCTGATAACACAGAAAACTTAAACAGTAGATCTGGGAATTTTTTCTAGGTTTTCATAATTGGTTGGTAACTTTGAAGTCTTAACTTCTAAAGTTTTTATTGCTTGGTTTTTATTGCTTATTAAATAAATGGGTAGATGTACATAATTTCTAACATGATCTTATCCTGCTCCTTTTATTTTTATGTTTCATATAAAGTTACCTTTTCATTTATTATATGTAGGAGGCTTGCCAAAGGAAATCCATTAATTCAACTTCTTTGTAAAATTATGTTAAGTATTCTTTCTATTCTTTTCTTTTGAAGTGTATTTAATTGACAACAATAGTATAGTCTTACAGAGGCTTTTTTTCTCTTTGTTCATATTTGAATTGCTTTTGTTTATAAGTAAAAGCTATATGTCATATTAAAGAAAAAGCTTGCTGTGACATTAGAATCCTGAGATTTTCCAAAAGTCTTGTGCTCCCAACAGCTGAGAGATGAGTGCCAGGTCATTCTAATGAAACCTCTCCCATTGTTCTACTGGGTTCTTTCTTAGATCAAGGCTTCTCTATTATGATTGAGAAGATAGGGAGCTTTGCAATGAGCATATGTCTTATATTTTTGCCTAGATATATGTGTGGAGTTTTGTCTATATTATATGACCTAGCATTTTAGGCTCATTGTATTTTATAACTTTGTAATTCCCTATTTCTGAGACTATTGTTACTACAGATTTAAATCTTTCATTTGATAGAGAAAAACTGGGACATGGGCTGCAAACATGGCAGCACTGAAGGATTCTGAAATACCTCCCTCTCACAGACTCAGTAAATATACAGCTATACACAGAGCAATTACCTTTCTGAAAGAAATCCAGAAACTAGCTTCATAACTCTTGTATTTTAGATGAATGAGGAAATACCCATGCTGAAATGGTACTCGTCTAAAGGATGACTGTGATCATCCCAAGGGAACAAGGTAGGCGGCAGACACCTCCCTTGCCCTCTCCCTGTAGTCTGCTCTAAGTCACTGGCATCTTTCTAGAAGGATCTTATAGACACACTTGACACTCAAGCTTTTGCCATGATGCCAGAGGGCTGTGTCTTCAGATTACCTGGATCTGATATCCAGTGGGGCATGCATTCAGGCCCTACAGGACTGTAGCAACAATTTTTTTTTTTTAAGATTTTATTTATTTGAGAGAGAAAGAGAGAGAGAGAGCACAAGCTGGTGGGAGGGGCAGAGGGAGAAGCAGACTCCCTGCTGATTGGGGAGCCTGACATAGGGCTGGATCAATCCCAGGACCCTGAATTCATGATTTGGGCTAAAGGCAGCCAGTTAACTGACTGAGGCACTAGGTGCTGGGGAAAACAAACAAACAAACAAAAAACTGGCAATAAAGAATAATCTACCCATCCAAGTTATCTTTCAGAATTGAAGGAGAAATGGAGTTTTTCAGACTAGCAAAAGCTGAAGGAGTGCATCATTACTAAACTGACCTTATAAGAAATGTTGAAGAGTGGTCTTCAGTCTGGAATGAAAGAATGCTAATTAGTAACAGGAAAACATATGAAACTATAAAAGTACTAGTAAAGGTAAATATTTAATTTAATTCAGAATATTTTAATGTTGTAATGGTGGTAATAAAGTACTCTATCCCTAGCTTGAAGGTTAAGACAGTATAAAATATAACCATAATGACAATAATTTGTTACTGGATACACCAAGTAAATTGTGACATCAAAAATACAAATTATGATGGAGAGAGTATAAAAATGTAGAGATTTTGTATGCATTTGAAATTAAGTAGTTATGAGCTATACTCTTAGAACTGTGTTTTATGTAAACCTTATGACAACTACAAGCAAAAACCTGTAGTAAGTTTGGAAAAGATAGAGAAATATATTTATGAATACCACAAAAGTCATAAAATTACAAAGAAAAAGGGAAAGTTAGGAAGAAAAAAATTATAAAGCAGAAAACAGGAAAATGACATGAGTAAACCCAGATCAATAAGTACTTTAAATGTAAATGGACTAAAATCTTCAATCAAAAGCCACAGAGTGGCTGAATACATTAAGAAAATAAGACCCAACTGTATGTTACCTATAACAGACACATAAAATGTAAGGATGCTTGTAGACTTAAAGTGAAAGGATGCAAAAAGATATTGCGTGCAAATGGAAATGAAAAGAAAGCTGTGTAGTTACATTAGTAAAATAGGTACAGAACCAAAGATTATAACAAGAGACAAAGAAGTTCATTATATAATGATAAAAGGATTAATTTATGGAAAAGGTATAACAGTTTTATATATTTATGCAACTAACATAAGATCACCTAAATATATGAGGCAAATATTTAAAGATCTGATCAGAGAAATAAACAATACAAGTTTAGGGGAATTTAGTATGCCACTTCAACAATTGAACATCCAGATCTGTAAGGAAACTCTGGGTATAAAATATACATTAGACCAGATGGAATTAAACACTTATAGCACATTCCACTCAACAGCTGAATATACATTCTTCTCATTCTCAAAGGAACATTCTCCTGGATCATGTGTTTGGCCACAAAACATGTTTTTATAAATTTAAGAAGATTGATAGTCTATGAAGTATTTTCTGACCATGATAGTATGAGACTAGAAATCAGCTGCAAGAAGAATACTGGAGAATTAAAAAATATGTGAACACTATCATTCTTGTGATGAATGAGTTGGTCATAAAAGAAATCAAAAGAGAAATAAGAATGTATCTTGAGACAAAGGAAGATGGAAATACAACATACCACAATTTGTGGGATGCTGCAAAAGCAGTTTTAGTAGTGGGATAATATTTGGCAATGATATATTTGATGGTGGATTAATATCCAAAATATAAAAAGAACTTAAGAACAAAAAATTCAATTAAAAATAAGCAGAGGAGTTGAATAGACCATCTTTTCACAGAAGACATCTATGGCTAATATGTACGTAAAAAGGTGCTTAGCATCAAAATCACAGTGAAGTATCCCCTTAAACCTGTTAAAATTGTTATCATTGAAAAGACAAGATGTAACAAGTGTTGGCAAGGAGGTAGAGAAGTGGGAACCCTAGAATACTGTTGATGGGAACGTGAATGGTGTAGCCACATTGAAAAACTTTAGAAGTTCCTTAAAAAATTAAAAATAGAGCCACCATATGATCAACTGTTTTCACTTCTGGACATATATCTAAAGGAAATGAAAACAGGATCTTGAAGAGATTATTTACACTTTTATGTTCATTACCTTATTCACAGTAGCCAAGACACTATAAAGACCTTGGTGTCTGTCAATAGATGAATGGATAAAAATGTGTTACATATACATTTGTATATATATTATATTTATATACATATATAAAAATACATATATTTTTGCTGCAATGGATTTTTATACAACCATGAGGAAGATGTTTATCCTGTCATTTTTGACAGAATGGATTGACCTTGAGGGTATTATGCTACATGAAATTAGTTAGATAAAGATAGATACCATATATCACTTAAATGTGGAATCTAAAATAGCTAACGTAATTGAAACAGACAGAAATGGTGGTTTTCAGGGACTGAGGAGTAGAGGGAAATGGGGAGGTATTTGTAACAGTATGTTTCAGTTTTAAGATAAATAAGTAATATTAGCATATTGATAATAGTTAATATATAACAAATATAATAATAATATTTGGAAGTGCCCGTGAGAGTAGATGATAATAAGTGTTCTTACCACAATAAAAAAAGTGATAATTGTGTGAAATGGAGGTTTTAGTTAATACAATGGTGGTAACAATTACGCAGTATATAAGTGTATAAAATCACATGTTATACAACTTAAATTTACATAGCATTATATGTCAGTTATTTTTCAATAAAGGTGGGGAAAAATCTCTCATATGAAAACAGTTTTTAAAAAGCCCAAAACAACAATCTTCAAGCCTGGCCTGAAGTGTGGACTTAAGCAGTCTGTTAAAAAGAACAAGAGAAAATACCTTAGGGTGTTTAATATAACTTAGTCACTACAAATATAATCTGGGAAGTACTTCAAGATCACATGTTCTACTGTTTTAAAGATATACCTTCATGAGTATTTGTTTCATACAAAAATTTTTCTATTGGACTCTGGGAGCCAAGAGGCTTGGGTTATGATTTTTATTTTTTCATTTTTTGGTTTTATTTTAATTTGAAGTACATTTGACATATAATATTATATTAGTTTTAGGTATACAATGTAGTGATTTAAAAATTATATAAATTATAAAATGCTTACCACAATAAGTATAGTTACCATCTGTCATCATACAAAGCAATTATATTATTATTGACTATATTCCCTATGTTATAATTTCCATCTCCGTGATATTTATTTTGCAACTGGAAATTTGTACCTCAGAATCTCCTTCACCTGTTTTGTCCAACCTTCTCCCCTATGGCAACCACCTGTTTGCTATCTGTATTTTTGAGTCTGCTTTCATTTGTTTTTGTTTTTGTTTTTGTTTTTTTTTTTGATTCCATGTAAAAGTAAAATCATATGTTATTTATCTTTCTTTGACTTATTTCACTGAGCCTAGTACCCTGAGGTCTGTACATGTTGTTGTGAATAGCAACATACCCTTTTTTATTGCTGAATAATATTTCATTGTGTATATGTAACACATCTTTAAAATTTTTTATTGTTGAATTATAGTTGACATAAATTAGTTTCAGGTGTAGAGCATACTGATTTGACTATTCTATACATTATGCAGTGCTTACATCACAGTAAGTTTAGTCACCATCTGTCATCATACAACATTATTAAAATGTTATTGACTATATCCCCTAGGTTTGCTTTTCATCTCAGTGAGTTATTTATTTTATAACTAGAAACTTGTATCTCTTAATCCCCTTTGCATACTTTGCTTGTCCCCACCACCACCCCCGCTTTGGTAACCACCAGATGGTTCTCTGTGTTTAAAAGATTGTTTTCTTTTTATATTCCACATATAAGTGAAAACATGTGGTATTTGTTTTTCTTTGACTTATTTCACTTAGCATAATGCCCTCTAGGTCCATCCATTTTATTGCAGATGGCAAGGTCTTTTTCTTTTCTATACCTGAGTAATATTCATATATATATATATGTATATATATATACATATATACACACACACACACACACACACACATACACATACCACATCTTCATTATCTATTCACTTAATGATGATATTTGGGTTACTTCCAATCTTGGCTGTTGTAAACAATGTTGCAGTAAATCTAGGGGTGCATGTATCTTTTCAAATTAGTATTTTCATTCTTAAGTACCCAATAGTGGAATTGCTGGATCATATGGTATTTCTATGTTTAATTTTTCAAGAAACTTCCATACCATTTTCCACCATGGTAGCACCAGATTACCTTCCCACCAACAGTTCACAAGGGTTCCCTTTGGTCCACATTCTTGACAACACTAGATATTTCGTCTTTTTTATTTTAGGCATTGTGACTGGTATGATGTGTTATTATCTCATTGTGGGTTTGGTTTGCATTTCCCTGATGACTAGTGATATTAAGTGTCTTTTCATTTGTTAGCCATCTGTATGCCTTCTTTGTAAAATGTCCATTCAGGTTTTCTTATTTTTGATCAGATTACTTATTGCTGTTGAGTTACATGAGTTCTTTATATATTTTGGAAATTAACCCTTTATTGAACATATCACTTGGAACTATCTCCCATTCAGTATGTTGCCCTTTCATTTTGTTGATGTTTTTCTTCTAAGTGCAAAGCTTTTTCGTTTGATACAGTTCCAGTTGTTTATTTTTGCTTTTGCTCTTCTTGCCCTAGCACACAGATCAGAAAAATATTGCTAAGACTGATATCCAAGAGTTTCATGGTTTCAGGTTTTGCATTTAGGTTTTTAATCTATTCTGAGTTTATTTTTGTGTACGGTTTAAGAAAACTAGTTCAGTCTCATATTTTTGCATGTGACTGTCCAGTTTTCCCAATACTATGTATGGAAGAGACTGTCTTTTTCCCATTGTATATTCTTTTCTCCTCTGTCATAGATTTATTTGACCATATAAGTATGGGTTTATTTCTGGACTTCATTCTATTCTGTTGATCTGTTTGTCTTTTTATTTTTATTTTTTTGCCACTACCATACTGTTTAAACTACTATAGCTTTGTAGTAGTAGGAATCTAGGAATGTAATACTTCCACTTTTTTCTTTTTTCTCAAGATTGCTTTGGCTTTTTGGAATCCTTTCTGGTTCCATACAAATTTTAGGATAATTCTAGTTTTATAAAAAATACTACTTGTGTTTTTCTAGGGATCATATCGAATCTTTAGCTTGCGTTTCATACTGTAGACATGTTAATGATATTTTTGTCTCCAGAATTCGTGAGGATGGAGTATCTTTACCAATTTCATTGGTCAGTGTCTTACAGTTTTCAGAGTATATGTGTTTCACCCCCTTGCTTAAATTTATTCCTAGTCATTAATTAATTTATTTTGATGCATTTGTAAATAGGCTTGTTTCTTTAATTTCTTTTTCTGATAGTTGTGGTTCTACCATAACAGATTTATACATATTCATTTTATATCCAGCAATTTTACTGATTTATTAGTTCTAATATTTTCTTGGTAGAGTCTTAGAGTTTTCTATATATAATATTATCTCATCTGTATATAGTGATAATTTTACTTCTTCCTTGCTGATTTGGATGCATTTTATTTTTCTTCTTGACTGCTTGCTGTGACTAGGACTTCCAAAGCTATGTCAAGAGTGGGCATCCTTTTCTTATTACTGATCATAGAAGAAATAGTTCCAGCTTTTCACTATTGAGTATGATGTCAGCTATGGGTTTAATCATACATGGCCTTTATGATATTGAGTTATCTTTCCTTTATACCATTTGTAGATAGTTTTTATAATGAATGGATGTTGAATTTTGTCATATGCTTTTCCTGCATCCGTTGAGATGATTATATGGTTTTATCTTTCATTTTGTTATGTGATACATCACACTGAACCATTGTCATATCCCTTAAACCAGTCTCACTTGTTTGTGGTGAATGATCCTTCTACTGTCGTTTTGGTTTGCTAATATTTTGTTGAGGATTTTTGCATCTGTTGATTAGGGATTTTTGTCATTTTATGTTTTGTAGTGTTTTTATCATGTTTTGTTGTCAGGATAATTCTAGCCTCATATTGAATTTGGAAGCAGTTGTTCCTCTCCAATTTTTTGGAATAGTTTGAGAGGATGGGTATTAACTTTATTTTTAACATTTTCTAGAATTTTCCTGTGAAGCTCTCAGGTCTTGGAGTTTTGTTTTTTGGGGGAGTGTTTGACTTCTGATTCAACTTTGTTACTATTAATTGATCTGTTCAGATTTTCTATTCCTCATTCAGTCTTAGAAGAATGTATGTTTATAGGAATTAATCCATTTCCTCTTGATTTTACAGTTTGTTGGCATATACTCTTTCATAGTAATCTCTTATAGTCTCTTTGTATTTTCCTGGTGTCAGTTATAATCTCTTCACTTTCATTTCTGATTATATTTGAGTCCTCTAATCTTTATTATTTCTTTCTTTCTACTAACTTTAGGCTTTGTTCTTCTTTTTCTAGTTCTTTTAAGTATAAGGTTTGGCTGGTTACTTGAGAATTTTTGTTTGTTTATTGAGGTGGGATTATATTGCTATAAACATCTTTCTTAGACTTGTTTTTGGTGTTTTTCAAACATTTTAAACCGTTGTATTTTTATTTTCTTATGTCTCTGGGTATTTTTTGATTTGCTCTTTCACTTTTTTCATTGTTCCATTGGTTTGTTAGTAGCATGTTGAGTGGTCCCCACATGTTTGGTGTTTTTTTTCCCCAGAATTTTTCTTGTAACTGATTTCTAGAAATCAGAAAAGATATTTGATATGATTTCCATTTTTAAAAATTTATTAGGACTTGTTTTGTGGTCTAACATGTAATTTGTCCTATAAAATATTTGATAGGCACTTGAAAGGAATGTGTATTCTACTGATTCTGATGGAAAGTTTCAAATATGTATTTTATATATATATGTATAATTTTTCTGGTCTAATGTGTTGTTCAAAGCCACTTTTTTTTTTCTTACTGCTTTTCTGTCTGAATGATCTATCTGTTGATGGTAAGTTCACTACTTGTATTACTGTTTATTTCTTACTTTATATCTGTTAATATTTGCTTTACATATTTAGGTGCTCCTTTATAGGGTGCATAGACAGTTACAGTTCTTACATCTTTTTGCTATACTGATCCCTTTATTGTTATTTCCTACATTGTTTCATGTTACAATCTTTTTTTAAAAGTCTATTTTGTCTGATATAAATATTGTTAGCTATTTTTTATTTCCATATTTATGGAATGTGGTTTTTCATCTCTTTTGGCTCTATGTGTCTTTAGGTCTGAGGTGAGTCTTTGTTGGCAGCATATGGATAGCCCTTGTGTTTTTATCCATCAAATCACTCTGTGTCTTTTGATTGGAGTATTTTTTTATTTATAATTAATTACTGATAAGCATGTAGTTAATGTCACTTTGTTAATTATTGTCTTATTGTTTTTGTACCACAAAACAAAGTTAACTGTTTCTTATTCTCTTGCTTTTTTCCCTTGTGATTTGATGACTTTATTTTATGTCATTTTTGGATTCCTTTCTCTTTGTTTTTTGTGTTCATATTCTAGGTTTTTGGTTTTGGTTTATGATGAGGTTCATATATATCATCTGTTGTAGATATCAGTTTATATTAAGTTGTTGTTTGCTTAATTTCAAACATATTTGTAAAGTGCTATATCATTGCTGCCCCTTCACATTTTATACATGTGATATCTTTTATATATTTATATTTTGTGTGCTCCTTGAATAGTTATTTTATTTTATTTTATTTTTAAAGAATTTATTTGACAGAGATCACAAGTAGGCAGAGAGGCAGGCAGAGAGAGAGGAGGAAGCAGGCTTCCTGCTGAGCAGAGAGCCTGATGTGGGGCTCGATCCCAGGACCCTGGGATCATGACCTGAGCCGAAGGCAGAGACTTTAACCCACTGAGCCACCCAGGCGCCCCGAATAATTATTTTAGATGTAATTTATTTTACTACTTTTGTTTTTTAATCTTTGTATTAGCTTTCTGAGTAATCAATAAGATTTGTTGCTTTTCATATTCTGTGTTTGAGATTGCTAATCCGTTCTTCTCTATCCTCTAATCAACTGTTTATTTCCTCTAGTATATTTTTCATTTATTTATTGTATTCTTTTACACTGACTTTCTTTTTCTGTCTTTTGTTGATATTTTCACTGGGTTCATGCACTGTTCTCTTAAGTCTGTTGGGTGCCTTTATGACCATTAATTTGAACCCTATCAGGTAGGTTGTTTACTGCATTTCATGTAGCTATTATTCTGAGGTTTTGCCTTGTTCATTCATTTGGAACTTACTCCTCTTTTTATTATGTCTTGCTCTCTGTGTTTGTTACTGTGTATTAGGTTGGTCACCTGTCTTTCTAGGTTTTGAAAGTAGTGGCTTTATGTAGAAGGCATCCTTTGGTTCCCTGTTGCTCAGTCTTTCCTGGACACCAGGACAGGAGCTCTAGGGGTGCTACCTGTATGGGCTATGTGCCACTTACTATTTCAGCTGGACTGTTACTGCTGCCTGCAGGCTGATGATCAGAGATGGCCATTAACCCAACAGTCTACAATGACTGGCTGTGACTGCTGTGGACACACTGGTGGGCAGGGGTTGTCCCTCATGTTTTGGTTGTGAGGTGGGGCTGCAGTTGCTATGTACAGACTAGTAGGTGGGGCTGACTGCTTTCTCTCCCCCAGACAGGAATCAGTCCTGAGGGTGCTGCTCTGGCTGGGGCTGCCCACTAGGTGTGGTGAAACTGGTGGTCACTTTAGAGGGACACTGGTTCCTACTAAGGATGCTTGTTCAGTGTGGTCATGTTGGGGGGCTGCTTTGGAGAGGCACCTGCTGGGGCAGGAATGTTGGGTGGGGCAGATCTGCAGGGGAGAACTGGTGTGCTAGCAAGGCAGATGGAAGGTTTCAAAACTGGCTCCCCTAGAACTATTGCCAGCTAAGCTAAAGGAATGCAACACAAGTGGTGACAAAATCCTTGTCTCCCTGGCACATATCTTAAAATTACATATAAATCTCCTTTATATATATCCCCAGTGTTTTTAAACCGAAGCTGCTGTGCTGCATCTCTGATCAAAGTGATAAAGTGAACTGGCCCATTAAAATCATAGACTCAGTTTCCTATATCCCTCATCTGTCCTGGAGTTAAACCTTGTTAATTTTCAAAGTTCCTGGAGTGAAGCCCCACTGATTGTCAAAGCCACACCTCACTGGGGCTGAGCTCCCCAGTGCTGATATCTAGGGCAGGGGGTGCCTGGTGTGGGGCTTGATCTTCTTCCCTCCTCTGAGCCTGTGATATCCATCTTGCTTGTTGGTAACACAGTAGGGGTTTAATTTCCTACTATGTTTCTGCTCTTCCTACCCTTCTTGATGTGGTTTTCTTGCGATGTCTTCAGCTGCGGAAGATTGATTCTTCTACTCTTCATTGTTGTAGAGTTGCAATGCATGTGTCTTTTGCCTTGGTATGTCTGTGGGAGGAGATGAACTCAGGACCTCCTAATCCACTATCCACTGCTTCCTCTAATTGATTTTTGGTTGTTACTGAGCAGGTGGCTTAACCTACTTGAATTTCAAGTTTGGCTGGAGTAGAGAATAGCATAGTTTTTTTCAGTTCCATGATTATAGCATTTTGTGAAATAGCAGATATCCTTGATTCTAATATATGTGTTTTACCTTTCTGAGGGTAAGATACCTCTTAAGTTGATATTTATTAATATTTTATTTATTAATAGTTATTATTACTATCAATATTATTAATTATAGTCATAATAATTACTATATTTTATTATATATTAGTATTATAAATATTATCAATATATTCGTATATTGAAAATTTTACTCTTTCTTGTTTTTCTTTTTTTTTTTTTTTAAAGGTTTTATTTATTTGAGAGAGTGAGTAGGAGAGAGAGAGCACAAGCAGGGAGAGCAACAGGCAGAAGGAGAGGGAGAAGCAGACTCTTCTGCTGAGCAGGGAGCCCAAGGCAGGAATCTGGGATCATGACCCGAGCCAAGGCAGATGCTTAACCTACTAAGTCACCCAGGTGCCCCTTTCTTGTTTTTATTTAGTCATTTTTACTAATCCGATTTCTTAAAATCAGTAGTGTCTCAGGTAAAAGGAGAAATGGCCATTATTGGATGCCTGGGTGGCTCAGTCCATTAAGCATCTGCCTTCGGCTCCGGTCATGATCCTGAGGTCCTAGGATAGAGTGGCACATGACCAGCTCCGGTCATGATCCTGAGGTCCTAGGATAGAGTCCCACAAGCTATTTTTGGCTTGTCTCTTTTTTCTTTGTTCATTTATTTTGTTTCTTAAATGCCATATATGAGTGAAATCATGGTCTTTGTTTTTCTTAGACTGACTTCTTTCCCTCAGCATTATACTCTGTAGTTCCATCCATGTTCTTGTAAATTGTAAGATTTCATTCATTTTTATGGCTGAGTAATATTCTACCATATGTATATGGTGGAATATTATGCATATATTGGAATATATATATATATATATATATATATATATATATACACACACACACATACAAAGTGGAATACACACACACACACACACACACACCCCACATCTTCTTTATTCATTTATCTATCAGTGGATACTTGGATTGCTTCCATAAGTTGCCTATTAAAAATAATGTTGAAATACATATAGGGATTCATATATCCCTTTGAATTAGTATTTTTATTACTGTTTGGACAAATAGTAGTGCAGTTGCTGGATCATATGGTTATTCTATTTTTAGTTTTTGAGGAGCCTCCATACTGTTTTCCACAGTGGCTGTAACAGTTGGAGCTCCCTCCAGCAGTTCACAAGAGTTCTTTTTCTCCACATCCTTGCCGGTATTGTTTCTTATGTTTTTGATTTTAGCCATTTTGACATTGTGAGGTGACATGGTGGTTTTGATTTGCATTTCCCTGATGGTGAGTGATGTAGAGCATCTTTTCTTGTGTCTGTTGGCCATATGTATGTCTTCTTTGTAGAAAAGTCAGTTCATATCTTCTGCCCACTTTTTAACTGGAATATTTGTTTTTTGGGTATTCAGTTATATCAGTTCTTTATATATTTTGGATATTAACCCTTTATTGGACATGTCATTTGCAGATATCTTCTTTTATTCAGTAGTTTGCCTTTTTATTTCGTTCTTTCCTTCTGTCCAGAAGCTTTTTATTTTGATGTAATCCCAGGAGACATACCTAGAAAAATATTTCTATGGCCAGTGTCAGAGAAATTACCGTCTGTGCCCTCTTCTAGGATTTTTCTGATTTGGGGTCTCACATTTAAATCCTTATTAATCCATTTTGAGTTTATTTTTATAGGTGGTTTAAAAGTGGTTCAATTCCCTTTTTTTGCACATTGCTGTCCAGTTTTCCCAACACCATTTTTTGAAGAGACTTTTTCCCAGTGCATATCCTTGACTTTGTCAAAGATTAATTGGCAGCATTATTGTGGGTTTATGTCTGGGATCTCTATTCAGTTGATCTACATGACCATTTTTGTGCTAATATTATACTGTTTGATTGCTAGAACTTTGTAGTATATCTTGAAATATGGGATTGATTAATTTGAGTAAACAACCCTGACCTCCTGAGAGTAAATCACACATGATGGTGGTGAATGATTTTTTAATATATTGTTTGATTCTGTTTAAGCTTTTGTTTTCTTTTTCTTTTCTTTCTTTCTTTCTTTCTTTTTTTTTTTTGAGAATTTCTATTTCTGTGTTCATTAGATAGTTCTTTTTTGTAGTGTCTTCATCTGGTTTTAGTATCAGAGTAATGCTGACCTCATAGAATGAGTTTGGAAGCTTTCCTTTTCTTATATATATTTTTTGGATTGGTTTGAAAAAAAGTACTAACTTTTCCTTCAATGTTTGGTGAAATTCACCTGTTAAGCCATCTGGTCCTGGACTTTCATTTGTTAAGAGTTTAAAATTACTGATTTGATTTTTGTTTGTCTTGGAAACTCTGTATCTCTCCTTCTATTCTGAATGACATTCTTGCGGGGGGGGGGGGAGTATTCTTGGCTGTAGTTCTTTCTCTTTCAGCAATTTGAATATATCATGGCACTCCCTTCTAGCTTGTCAAGTTTCTTCTGAAAAATCAGTTGATAGTGTTACAGGGTTTCTCATGTATGTAACTGTTTTCTTTTCTCTTGGTGCTTTAACATTTTTCTTTCTCACTACTTTTATCATTTTAATTACTATGTGTCATGTAGTGGACCTCCTTGAGTTGATTTTGTTGGAATATTGCTGTGCCTCCTAGATCTGGAGTTTTGTTTTCTTCTCCATATTTGGAAGCTTTCAGCTGATATTCTTCAAATATCAGCTGAAATATCTTTCTCCCTTTTTGCCCTCTTCTCCCTCTGGGACCCCTATAATGCCAATGTTATGCTTGATGGTGTTGCTGAATTCTTAAATTCTATTTAAATTTTTTATTTTTTTTACTCCTCTTCAGCTTGTTTGCTTTCCATTACTTTGTCCTGCTTGATTGTTTTCCACTACTTTGTCCTCTTGGTTGCTGATCTTGTCTTATGCTTTTTCTAACCCATTTATTCTATCTTCTGTGTTGTTAGTTACATTTATTGTGTTCTTCATCTTGGACTGGTTCTTTTTATGTTTTCCATGTCTTTTTTAAGGATCTCAATGAGGTCCTTCTCTCTTCTCAAGTCCAGTTAGTATCTTTTTGACCATTACTTCAAGGAGGCTCCAAACACAGTGTGGAGCTCAGTGAGAGGCTTGAATGCTTGACCCTGAGATCAAGCCCTGAGCTGTGATCAAGTGTCAGATGATTAACTGACTGAGCCACCTAGGTGCCCTTTGACCATTACTTTACATTCTCTATCAGACCTATTACTTACCTCTGTTTAGCTCTCTTGCTAAAGAGAGCTCTGATTTTGTCCTGTTCTTTCATCTGGGACATACCCCTCTCTCTCCTCTTTTTTTTTTTTTTTTTTTTTAAATTCTGTATCTGTTTCTCTGTGTTGGAAAAGTTAACTACATCTTCTGCTCTTGAAAGGAGTTGGCTTATGAAGAAGTCCAGTAGTGTTCTGTAATGCAGTGTCGTGTCCCCTGTTCACTAGAATCTGGCACTTCGTGTGTGTTTCTTATGTATGTTGGGTGTTCCTTAAATATTGTGGCTCAGCCACTTTTGCCTGTAGTCTAATCACTGTAATGGCTATCTTTGCCTCTTATGGGCAAGCTTCGCCCCCTGTGTCATTAATGTGCCAATATGATGCGGCTTTGAGCTTGAGTTGAGTCAGACCAGGTGTTTGCCAGAGTTGCAGTAGCACCAAAGTTCAGGGTGCTTTCCCTGTGCTGTCACCTGTGAGAAGCTTTTGTTGTTGGGGAGGGCCTGCTATCAGACCAGATGTGTGCCCCTGCCCACTGCTGGGGCTGTAGTGGGCTTGGTTTGTTTGGTTATTTTCTCTTCTCCTCAGGAGTCACTTTGGAGTAGAGCTCCTCCCTGCCAGGGCTGCTTTTGTCCTTCTGGGCCTGTGGCACTGCTTTGAAGGGCTCCCGCCAAGGACTTATTGGAAGGGCACGGTCCATAGGACAGTGGGGTTGGGGAACACAGTTTTAGCAAGGATTTCCCTGATGTGCTGTGGAAAAGGACCTGGAGCCAGTCCTTGGAGGAGAACCCGGAGGAAATGTGTCCACAGGAGAATGCAGGCTGGGTGTGGCTGTTAGCAAATTAGGTAGTGATTGCTGGTGCTGTGCAGGTTCCTTCACATATACCTGTGTACAGGCTGGGGCGGGGGGAGGGAAATGGCGCCCACTGGCTCTTTTGTTCTTGGGGAAGTCTCACAGGGATCCCTGTTCCTCTGGCACATGATCTGAGAGTAGTAAATTAATCTCCCTTCCTTATACCCTAGAGGTTTTTCAAACTGTTGCATCTATGCTATATCTTTGTGAAGCTGTTCATGTGCTATGTCTTGAAGGATGAGGACTCAGTTTCCTCTCATCCTCCCTGCTCTCTCAGAGCAGAGACTCCTGATTTTTAAACTTTTAGGTGTTAAGCCCCACTGATTGTAAGAACTTGCAAAATGTTGTTCCTCTGGTTTTCAGAGCCAGATGTTTTGGGGATTCTTCTTATCTGTGGTAAGGACGCCTGTTGAGATGGTCTGTTTCCCCTTTTCACTCCTGTGGTGTCCCTCCCTTCCATGGACAGTCGTCTGGGTCTGTTTAGCTCCCACCCCATTCCCATCCTACCTACCGTTTTTAATGTGACCTCACTCTATATTTAGCTGTAGTATAGTTTGCTCTTTCAGTGTTTGAGTTGTCTTCTAGGTTATTTACATGGCTGTGGGTGTTATCTAGCTATATCCTTGACAGGACGTGAGCTTAGGGTCTTCCTACTCTGCTATCTTTCCTGGAACTTAGGTACCTGAATAGTTAGTTAGGTACCAATAGCAGTTAGGTACCAAACTGCTTTCCAGAATGGCTGTACCTTTGTACAATCCAATCAGCAACGTGCAAGCTATCCAATTCCTTTGCATCCTTGCCCTTGCCTACATTTGGTGCTATCGTGTTTTTTTGTTTGTTTCTTCTTTTAGGCATTTTGCTAGGTGTAAGATGACTTATTTGCATTTCACTAATGATATAGGACATTTTTTCATGTGCTTCTTTCCCATGTATTTTCTCTTTTGTAAAATGGTTCTTCATGTCCTTTTCCATTTGTAATTAGATTGTTTACTGTTCAGTTTTAGAGAGTTCTTTATGGATACTTGTCCTTAAGTGATTCACAAATATTTTTGTCACAGTTCTATAGAGTCTTTTCATTCTCTTAACGGGGTCATTTGCAGAGAAAAGTTCTGAATTTTGAATAAGGTTCAGTTTATCAATTTTTACTTTTATGAATTAGTTATGCTTTTGGTGTGAAATCTGAAAATTCTTTGGCAGCCCTAGTTTCTTCTATACCTATTTTTCTAAATGTTTAATGGTTTTAGTTTGACATTAAGATCCATGACCCATTTTGAGTTAATTTTTGTGTAGGTTTGAGCTTTAGTTTTAAGGTGGTTTACTTGTTAGTTTGTTTTGCCAATGGACCCCCACTTGCTCTAGCATTATTTGTTGGAAAAGCTGCTCCTCCATTGGATTATGTTTACAAATGTCAAAAATTTGTTAGGCATATTTTTGTGTGTATGCTTCTGGGTTTATTTTCTGTTCCATTGATTGATATGTATATTTCTTTGCCAAAATCCTATTGTTTTGATTAATATAGATCTTAAGATTAGTGAAGTTGATTTTTTTTCCGCTTTACTACTTTTAAATATTATTCTGGGCCTTGTTCCTTTCTATATGAATTTGAGAATTAGTTTGTATGTCTACAAATAACATTGGTGGGAGTTTGATAGAAATTGCACCGAACCTATAGATGATTTGGGGATAATTGAAATCCTTACTATGTTGAGTCTTAAATCTCTGAAAATGTGGTATTTCTCCATCTTATTTGAGTATTCTTCAGTTTCTTTTGTTAGTGTATTCTAATTTTAATGTTGATCCCGTACATATTTTGTTAACTTTATACTTAAATAGCTGATTTTCTTTGTGTGATTATAAATATATTTTATTTTGATTTTGGTTTCTTCATGTACCTTTTTGGCATATAGAAATATACTTATTGTGTGTTTGTCTTGTATTCTGTGACCTTGTTGAACTGACTGAATAGTTCTAGTTTTTTTTTTTTTTTAAATTTTTTTTTTTTTTTTTTTTTTTTGTAGATTTGTTTGGGATTTTCTTTGTAGAGAATCATCTATATGCAAAGATGGGATACTTTTTATTTCTTCCTTTCCTGTTTGTGTCTTATTGCAGTGGCTAGAACTTTTAGTACTCTGTAAAGTAGGAGTGGTGAGAGTAGTCCTCTTCGTGATCTTAGGAGGAAAGAATTTGCTGGGAATTTTGTCATGAAATGATGTTGGGTTATGTCAAATGCTTTGTCTACATCAAATTACATGATCATATGATTTCTGTAGTTATTGATATATTGGGTTACATTTACAAATATTGGACCAGCTTTGTGTACATGGAATTAATTCTAGTGGCTATTGTGTATAATTCTATATATTTCTGGATTTAATCTGCTAATATCTTATAGAAGAATTTTACATTTGAATTTATGAGAGATATTAGTTTATAATTATTTCCCCATCCCCTTTTTTTTGAACTGTACTTTCGTTTTGTTATACTTTGTTCTTCTTGTACTATTCTATGTTTTGATATCAGATAAACACTAGTCATAAAATCAGTTGGCAAGTTTTCCCTTCTCTTCAGCTTGCTGGAACAGATTGTATAAAATTGGTGTTCATTCTGCAGTAAATGTTTGGTAGAAATCTCCTGTGAAACCATCTGGGCCTGATGATTTCCTCTATCATTTTCATTCTAGCATTGAGTTCATCTAGGTGAGTTTATTTTGGTTGTTGTATTTTTTAATTATACAGTTTATGTTTGGTTGTTTTAAAACTTATTTGTTTGTTTTTAAAAGAATTGTAATAGCTGGGACGCCTGGGTGGCTCAGTTGGTTAAGCAGCTGCCTTCGGCTCAGGTCATGATCCCAGCGTCCTGGGATTGAGTCCCACATTGGGCTCCTTGCTCAGCAGGGAGCCTGCTTCTCCCTCTGCCTCTGCCTGCCATTCTGTCTGCCTGTGCTTGCTCTCTTTCCCTCTCTCTCTCTGATAAATAAATAAAATTAAAAAAAATTGTAATAGCTTGTGGAAGCATGTGTGATGGATGCTTTAAAATCCTTGTTGGACAGTTCTAACACCTGATTCATCTTAGATTTGACCTTTGGTGGTTGTTATTTCTCATGCATATTCTGCTTTCTTCGTTCTTGGTATGGCTGCATTTTTTAATTATTATTTTCTGGGTATTATGAGACTCTAGATCCTATTAAAGACTTTTTTAAGTCAGCCAGGCCCCCACATTGAAATGTAACACGAGGCTTGGATGAGTATGTTTGCTTAGAAACCCACTAGGTCCCCTTCCTATCTCCAGTATTACTCCAGAACAATTACAGCAAAAGAAGGACACTCCTACTGCTTTGCTGCAGATGGGAAGGTTGGATATTCTCCATCCTGTCTTGGGGATTTGGGTTGTAGTTTCAATTTCCTGCTGAACCTTTTGCTACCAGGGGAGCGATAATGGGAAGGGAGTGATATCCAGCTCTGTATCACATCACCTCCTTTGGCCTCATTAAGGAAGACTGGTAGTCTACTTCCCCCTGGGCCCTGCTGACACCAGGGATGTGGGGAATTGGGAGTGTTGATTAGCCCTGGTTGGCACTGCTGTGTAGGTACCTGGAGATTCAGGTCCCTGTTTGGCCCCAGTTATGTTAAAGTAAGGGGGATGGTGGAGTGGGGACTAGTTCCCACTTCTATTATCTTGGTCAGTCTCATTGGTTTTGCATGAGTGGTGACTAGCTCTCTTTCAGACTACTTTTTAAAATTTAAATTCAGTTTGTTCATTAGTATATTACTAGTTTCAGAGGTAGATTTCAGTGATTCATCAGTTGCATATAACACTCAATGCTTATTCCATCAAGTGCCCTCCCAGTTACCTTCACCCAGTTACCTTATTCCCTCACCCACCTCCCCTCCAGCAACCCCCAGTTTGTTTCCTATATTTAAGAGTCTATTATGGTTTGTCTCCTTCTCTGTTTTTATCTTATTTTTCTTTCCCTTCCCCTATGTTCATGTGTTTTATTCCTTAAATTCCACATATGAGTGCAATCATAAGGTATTTGTCTTTCTCTGACTGACTTAGTTAGCTTAGCATTACCTTCTAGTTTCATCCAGGTCATTGCAAATGCAAGATTTCATTCTTTTTGATGGGTGAGTAATATTCCATTATGTGTATGTGTATGTATGTATGTGTGTGTGTATACACACCACAAGGGGCACATGCACTCCAATATTTATAGTAAGCAATCTCCACAGTAGCTGAAACATGGTAAGAGCCCAGATGTCCATCAACAGATGAATAGACTGCTTAAGATTCTTAATAAATCTTATTACTATTGAGTAGAGGTGGTGGCTCAACTTTTTGCCATACTCTGCAGATGCTACTTTGGAGCAGTGAAGGAGAATGAGCAACATAGGGGAATGTAAAATGATCTCTTTTTGCCCACTGACAATAATCCCATCAGAGGAATTCTGTTAGTTCTCTCTGGAGGGAAATGGAAAATCAGCCTGCCAAACTGTCTGATTTGCTAACTGTGGGGGAATTAGATTGTCTTTTTATGTGTGTGCAGGGATAAAGTAGGGTGGAGATTTGGGGGTAGAAATGTAACTTCTTATTTGACCTGTATGAAGGGGACAATGAAGTTTTTCTACAGATGATTGCCTGGAGTGGGACGATTATTGCCAAAAAATATCTTCTGTCATTTCACTCTTTTCCTTGCCTGTGATTAGTAGGGAACAAGGTTTTCTTGGAGCTTTTTTTGGTTTCTGCCTATTGGTGGTTTCACAGAGTCTTCTGCAGTACACTGGCTGGTGTCTATAGGAGGCAGTAAGGAGGTAGGAGGTCCTGGGTGCTCTCTGTCATGCTGTTCCCCAGGCTGTGAGTTTCATAGGTATCCAGTCTTTGTCCTTCTTTCAGAAACTTCCTGTGTTTCTTTGTCACGTCATAGCTAGGGATTTTTTTTTTCTCCTTTTTTTTTTTAAATTAATTTATTTATTTTCAGCATAACAGTATTCATTATTTTTTCACCACACCCAGTGCTCCATGCAATCCGTGCCCTCTATAATACCCACCACCTGGTACCCCAACCTCCCACCCCCGCCTGCCACTTCAAACCCCTCAGATTGTTTTTCAGAGTCCATAGTCTCTCATGATTTACCTCTCCTTCCAATTTCCCCCAACTCCCTTCTACTCTCTAACTCCCCATGTCCTCCATGCTATTTGTTATGCTCCACAAATAAGTGAAACCATATGATAATTGACTCTCTCTGCTTGACTGATTTCACTCAGCATAATCTCCTCCAGTCCCGTCCATGTTGCTACAAAAGTTGAATATTCATCCTTTCTGATGGAGGCATAATACTCCATAGTGTATATGGCCCACATCTTCCTTATCCATTTGTCTGTTGAAGGGCATCTTGGTTCTTTCCACAGTTTGGCGACCGTGGCCATTGCTGCCATAAACATTGGGGGTACAGATGGCCCTTCTTTTCACGACATCTGTATCTTTGGGGTAAATACCCAGGAGTGCAATTGCAGGATCATAGGGAAGTTCTATTTTTAATTTCTTGAGGAATCTCCACATTATTCTCCAAAGAGGCTGCACCAACTTGCATTCCCACCAACAGTGTAAGAGGGCTCCCCTTTCTCCACATCCCCTCCAACACATGTTGTTTCCTGTCTTGTTAATTTTGGCCATTCTAACTGGTATAAGGTGATATCTCAATGTGGTTTTAATTTGAATCTCCCTGAGGGCTAGTGATGATGAACATTTTTTCATGTGTCTGATAGCCATTTGTATGTCTTGATTGGAGAAGTGTCTGTTCATATCTTCTGCCCATTTTTTTATATGATTGCCTGTTTTGTGTGTGTTGAGTTTGAGGAGTTCATTATAGATCCTCAATATCAACCTTTTGTCTGTACTGTCATTTGCAAATATCTTCTCCCATTCCGTGGGTTGCCTCTTTGTTTTTTTGACTGTTTCATTGGCTGTGCAGAAGCTTTTGATTTTGATGAAGTCCCAAAAGTTTACTTTCACTTTTGTTTCCTTTGCCTTTGGAGACATATCTTGAAAGAAGTTGCTGTGGCTGATATCGAAGAGATTACTGCCTATGTTCTCCTCTAGGATTCTGATGGATTCTTGTCTCACGTTGAGGTCTTTTATCCATTTTGAGTTTATCTTTGTGTACGGTGGAAGTGAATGGTCGAGTTTCATTCTTCTACATATAGCTGTCCAGTTTTCCCAGCACCATTTATTGAAGAGACTGTCTTTTTCCACTGGATATTTTTTCCTGTTTTTCGAAGATTAATTGACCATAGAGTTGAGGTTCCATATCTGGGCTCTCTATTCTGTTCCACTGGTCTATGTGTCTGGTCTGTGTGTCTGTTTTTATGTCTGTTCCACTGGTCTATGATCACAGCTTTGTAATAAATTTTGAAATCAGGTAACGTGATGCCCCCAGTTTTATTTTTGTTTTTCAATATTTCCTTAGCGATTCGGGGTCTCTCCTGATTCCATACAAATTTTTGCTAGAGATTTTTAGTAGTGAGAGAAAAAGACCTAAGAGCTGCGGGGCTTTCCATCTTGCCAAAACCACGTCTCTCAAGGTACTGTTTTTGTTAACATGAAAGCACTTATAAATAAAATTAAATGTTCTTGCTACAATGGAGTATTTTTTAGTGAAAACTTCTTCCATGAAGATTTTCATTGATTTCTACATTGGATTGATTATCAGTCAGCCTTTTTTGTTTCTAGAACCACAGAATTATTTTCTTATAAAACAAGGAGCATCTACGACCCTTTTTATTGGAGTAAAATATATAGAAGATAAAATTTGCCATTTTAACCACTTTTAAGTATACAGTTTGGTGGCATTGATTATGTTTACAGTCTTGTAAACTATCATTTCCAAAACTTTTTATTGTTGTTGTTAATTAATGGACTTTATTTTTTTGAGCTGTTTTATGTTTACAGAAAAATGAGTGGGAAGTACAGAAAGTTCACATGTACCTCTTCCTTTCCTTTCTCCTTTTGTTAGCATTTTATATCACTCTGTTACACTTGTTACATTGATGAGCAGTACACATTTTATGGGTTTTGACAAACAGACAACATGAGTCCACCATTAAAGTGTTATTTGGAATAGTTTCGCAGTCCAAAATATCCCCTGTGCTCTACCTATTCATCCTTCGCCCTTCCTCCTTCCCTTTTTCACAGTTCCTAGCAACCGCTTATCCTTATACTGTGCCTAACTCAGTATTCTAAAATATCCATATTTTCAAAAGTTAGTTCATCAAAACATTTGGAAAATGTAATTGTTTCAGAACACAAGAAAGGTAAAATATAATGTAAAAACCATTTTTGTATATGTTCATTTTAGATAGAGCCTGCTATTATAAACTATTCATATGTTGTTCTTTTATTTTGCAAAGGTACTGTTTTGATTTATAGCTCCTAAAAGTGAAAGCTGATTTAAGGAGTTATTTCACACTGTTCTGGAAGTTGGTGTTCATGATTTCTCAGTTTTCTGCTTATTTGTCTCCCTTTATATGCCAGGTGATTAATCTTAAAATGCTAATGGTCTATATCTTCTTAGATTTTGAGCATACATTAAAGATTAGCAAGAAAAGGGTCCGACTTTTTGAAATAATATACTTGTATGCCCTTATTATGTAGGAGGAACTAAGTACCAGAGATGTAAAAAATTTAATTTCTTATTCTATTTGTTTAGAGAAAAGCAAAATTTAACATACATTAAACTCTTACTTTGTAACTATAATATGTCCTCATATACTTACTGTGTATTGATAAACCTGCAGATAGAGAAATGGGTAATCTTGCCCAGAGTCACTCACTAGAAAGTTCATGGTGGAACCCAGATTAAAACTCTGAATCTCTATCCAGTACCTGAGCAAGGAAGGACTGTGCCTAGAAGCTCTTCCAGACTTATTCATTCCCTTTTGACACTGAAACCAAGTTGCTGATCTAGAGTAAAATCTAATGGACCCAATTTATCCCTTGATACAGGAATTATCCAGTCCCATCCCCATTCTAACCATTGGAGATGGTTAGATAAACGTGTTCTATTATCTAGTAAATTGTATGGGTATGCAGGGCACAAAGATAAAAGGGTGGAAGGCAGTGCGGGAAGTAAAACAAAGTAGATAGTGACAGTGCAACATGATTAAGGCTGTGATTGAAGTAATTTTGGGTATGCAAGTAGTACATCAGAGATGTTGTCCTCCAAAAAGGAGACGGCTAAGCTGCATTTTACTCAGGACCATCAATGTCTTGAAAATATCTACCTCTAGGACTTCTGAATTACATTTGTAATCTTTTTTTGTTCTGTGCTGACAAAGGTTTTTTCCAGCCTACTACGATTCCAAGCCCAGTTGAGGAAGTATGTTTTACAGTTGTTGGAACCATTAAAAATAATAAAAAATCTATGTGTACCACAGGCGACAGATACTCATGATAGTGATATAATGAAAAATAGCCTCTTTTTTTTTTTCTTTTTTTTAAATAGTGGTAAGAGCTCAGCTCTGAAATCAGGTAGTACTGATTTGATTGAATCTGGATCCTACAGTTATGTGGTGATGAAAAAAGTAGATAATTTCTATAGAATAGGGTACTTACTATACTGTTTTGTATATTAAATGAGATTATATTTATAAAGATCTTAGCGTAGTGCCTGGGTAAGTACTGAATACTGCATTATCTGCTTTATTAGTTGGTGAGTCTTACCTTAACTGTGTTTATATTTGTGAAAATATAATGTTAATACATCTGACTTTGGTACTCAATTTGTGCTGAAAATAGTTGAAAAATGTTTTATTTAAGTTTATGTAGAGTTACAATAATATTTCCAGTAGTAACCATAAATTTAAACATATGTGAAAAAATGAGAATTAAGAGCAGTTCTATTTTTGTAAATAGGTATTAAACAATGTTTTTCTAAGAAAACCACAAAGAATTTACCCATAGAATTCTTCATTATGTGGCTTCAGGATGTCTTAGTATTTGTTTATGTTTACTGGATATCTGTATGCTTTGTGTATATCTTTCTCCCATCACATCATTAGGCCAAGAAGTTTTTGATAAAGAAATTTTTTGTTTCATTTATAATTTTAGATTGCTTCTATCTTTGTTGAAGGATTGCCAGTATATTTGCTTCACTGCTAAATGTTCTTTTATGTAAAGACTTTTTTTTCCTTCTTGAAATATGTTGGATCCATTGCTAATCATAAGAAAGTTGTGACCCCCAGCTTCAAGGAGTTTAAAATATGAGATGAAGAAGAATGGTACAAATATATACAGGGTAACTTAAGGATAATATCTTGAGCATAACAGAAATAAGAAAATAAACCATTTCTGTTGGAATCTCATCTTAACACTTTAAAAAGCAAGTGGAATTTTTGTGAATGCCTTACCCTGGAGGCGTTGATTTCAAAGAGTTGTCTACATTTTTAGCAGCTAGGTATTGGTTTTACATTAGATTGTGATCTTACTTTTATCAATCTTGAAGTGATTCACTGTTCAAGTTGGGGGCATTGGTTTGAAAGGTCCTCTTCAGTTATAAGCTGTAAAAATGCCATGGTGGTTTGGGGTTTTGATTAAAAATAGAGTGTGCTGATTTCTGTGTAGGCGTGCTTACCATATTTGTTTACATTTATTCAATGTTGGTATTGCTTTTATTTCTAGCAAATATTTCTTAAGTGTATTTTTGTCCTGTTTGTGTTATAAAACAGAAAAAGCAAAACTAAAGGTGTAAATACATACACATTTTATAACATGTTAAATAAGGTATTCATTTTAGCAAAGAACATCAGAGAAGTGTTTTTTTCCTTTGCCTCTCTCTGTACATTTCTCCTAATAAATTAGAGCCTTAAGATTAATTATAATTTCTTAGTTTTCGTTATCTTAAAGCTGATGTTTAAAACTAATATAGGTACAGAAAATGAATACTTTTTAGAAATTTAAATGGTTTTTATAGACATAAACTGTTCTGCTGGAGTAGTCAGGATTCATAATCAGTCCATTCACATGTGACCCGGGTGGGCTTATTTGGGTACCTTTGAGATTTGAAGCAAATCTGTAAGAGCCTATTATTGATAATCTTTATTGGCCAGAGACAGAGGCTCTTATAGATTTACTTTGAAACATAAGTTTAAAGATACCAGCAGTTAACTGGTGTAATATTAAACTATTTATATAGCTATGTAGGTACAGAATGTCCTCTTGATCCTATCATCAACTTGTTGAACGGCTTTTACTATCTTGGAGGGCTTCATTGACTTGCCCATGATCCTGGCACTTAGTAAGTCACACCACCAAGATGTAAGATTCTAGATTCCATATTCTTTTCCAGATTCCTCAAAGAAATGTCTTAACTTTAAAATTAATCTTAATGACTATTGGACTCATGAGATCTTAGAATTATTTCATATGATCATCTATTGCATTTTGGAGAAAAAAAAATTTAGCAGAAGTTAAGGCAGCATTCTTATGTTACCAGTCAGAGATGACAACTATAGAGATGCTGTGAATTGTTAGGCCGTATGAAAATGAAAGTAATTGTAGGATCCAAATTAAGTGAAAGAAAATCATATTCACATTCTGAATGCAGAACCAACTGCATATAGATCATTATTTTAAAGGAAAACAAAATGAAAACTTACCAAGATACCAGTTTTCCTTGTAGTGATGCTGTTTAAATACACCTTTTACAAGGTAGTGATGATGTAATAAAATCTATAGTAAAGATTATGATAAACTGTACAGATGTATTTTAGATCCCTTAAACACAGTTTCCCTGAACTTATTTTGCCTACAAGGGATTTGTGGACTCAGTCAACAGTCAACGAACATAAACATTTCATTTGGCTGGAAAGGGCAGAAAGGTTTTCCTGTAGAAAAGAGAAGGGAAATGCTCTACATAGGGAGACTGAGGAAATTTTCATATACTACGATCTTGTTCTAATCCAGAAAAATTCAAGGAAACACAAAGTACCACCTAAAGTCCTCCATTGCCCTTAATTCAGCTAGGCTCACATTTGTACCCAGGGTAGGATTACTTTTAAAAATGCTATTTTCCTTCTTCCATCAATCCCAGGAACAATAATTACATCTCTGTAACTAACGGAAGTATTGCTGGTATATCCTTTAAAAAAGTAAATTTCCTACCTAAAAGCCTATCATGAGTTGCTTTTCAAACCGTAGCCTTTCCTAAGTGAAAGTGAAGCAACTGTTAACTTCCCATGCTGAAAGATAGGAGGGAGAAAGCAAGCTGCAGGGTCTGGTTTCCTATTCCCACCTCCTGGGGCTGTGCATTGTGGGTCTATTTTGAGTCGCCAGACACAAAGTCAGTAATTTCGTTTCACATCTTCTTTGTATACTGGCTTGTAGTTTAACTTTGTAAATTAAAAATAAATTCCATTGCAAGCAGCTTATCCTTTTTAACTGATTTTTGTTACTTTTCATGTACTTTGCAGTTCTTTCTTCTTTCCTATAAAAGTCTTCTTTCCTATTAAAGGGGGAAAGAGATTTTAGATATATTCTTGTTCTGACTAGAAAGTATTTTTTTTTTTAAGATTTTTATTTATTTATTTGACAGTCAGAGATCACAAGTAGGCAGAGAGGCAGGCAGAGAGAGAGAGAGAGGAAGGGAAGCAGGCTCCGTGGTGAGCAGAGAGCCAGATGCGGGACTCGATCCCAGGACCCTGGGACCATGACCTGAGCCGAAGGCAGAGGCTTTAACCCACTGAGCCACCCAGGCGCCCCCAACTAGAAAGTATTAACACTACATTTCACAGAATGAGCTTGTTAGAAACAACCTTAGATCACTGAGATCACTGATGAGGGAATCATAGCAGAACAATCTGAAGAACTTGTCCACACATTTCCTTGGATCATTTGTTTGGGTAGTTTTGAATTGGTTTCCATGCATGGCACAGTTTTATAAAGTTTCTGATCAACATTCAGAGTGAAGAACTACTGAAACCCAACATCTTACTGTTTCAAGGAGGGTTTGCCCAGAGATTGCTGATAGAACAGATTCTGGTCTCCTTCCTCAAATCCCATGGTTTTTTCCCCCCACTTTATCTAAGGCACCTTCTAATTTGGATATTTATACTACTAGTGGAAAACCCTCTTTTCTCACTTCTTTCAGACATTTGAGATTGTGGTTATGTGAAATGTTTAAAGACTCTGGCTCCAATATTAAATGATAAGTGATTTCAAGACAGGGACAGAATACAGTAATTTTTTTTTTAACCTCTGAACCCTGTTTGACATAGTTCTTTTAGTATAAACACTCAAAAGTGTTTGTTTATTTGTTTTTAAAGATTTTATTTATTTGAGAGAAAGAGAGCATGAACGGGGGGCAGAGGGACAACCTGACCCCATGCTTTGCGTGGAGCCTAAGGTGAGACTTGATCCCAGGATCCTGAGATCATGACCTTATTGGAAGTCAGAGGCTTAACCAACTGAGCCACCCAGGTGCCCCAATAAATGTTTATTTAACAAGTAGCTCTGATTTGGAATAAGGTAGCATTTAGTGCCACCTATATTTGGTTCATGGCCAATATTGTTGGTTCAACAATATTTATTTATTTTTTTTTTTTAAATTTTATTTATTTATTTGAAAGACGGAGATCACAAGTAGGCAGAGAGGCAGGCAGAGAGAGAGAGAGAGGGAAGCAGGCTTCCTGCGGAGCAGGGAGCCCGATGCGGGGCTCGATCCCAGGACCCTGAGATCATGACCCGAGCCAAAGGCAGCAGCCCAAACCACTGAGCCACCCCGGCGCCCCAACAATATTTATTGAATAAGTCAGTCTTCAGGGAGTCTTTTCAGCAGTTTAATTATAAATTCCATTTTCCATATAATTTCACATGATTTAAAATAAATCTTATAATTTGAAATGTTTTTTATTTTTCTAGAAATAATTGTTTTGCTTGCTTTATGTATAATAGTATCATAGTAGTTATTCTAGAATTAGATCACATTTGAGTAATAAAAAGAGTAATGGGCTTTAATATGAGACCAAATTACATTACTGTCTTGGCTTTAATTTTCCTCCATCTATAAATGAATGAGTTTAGATTTCAGCTCTAAAATTATGTAAATATATCCTATTCACTCTTAAAGATATATCTTATTGTCTCTCTGGAGAATGCTAATACAATCTCTATATATCTTTCTTATAAAATGTGTAATGTAAATGAAGGTAATACTAATAAGCACTTTGAAGAAATGAAACAGGAATTGGGGGCCTGGAGAGTGGTGGAAAGTGCCTGGTCAAATGCAGTAGGCAGAGAAGGGCTTTCTGATTAGATGACATTTAGAACAGAGTCCCAAAGAACATTAAGCAAGTGAGACATGTGGATAGCATAGCAGCAGAGGGAAGTGTTTATAACAGCTTCGTCACAGTGACTCAAAACTGAAAATAATCTGAATGTTCATCAGCTGGTAAATGAATAAACAGCTTATGGCACATGTATACAGTGGAATCCTAGCCAGTAGTAAATAGCAACAAATTATTGATAAACATAGCAGCATGAATATATCTCAAAGAATTATGCCACATTAGAAAACTCAGCCATAAAAGAATACACAGAGCAGGAATCCATTATTATGATGGCATTCTGGAAAAGGCAAAACCAGGAATAGAGAACAGATCAGTAGTTGGCAGAGTTGAGGGGCAGGAGTGTCTGTAAAGGGCTCAAAGAGGGGTGCTTGGGTAGGTAGCTCAGTTGGTTAAGCGACTAACCCTTGGTTTCGACTCAGGTCATGATCTCAGAGTTGTGGGACTGAACCCATGTCAGGCTCTGCCCTCAGTGGGGTGTGTGCTTGAGATTCTCATTCCCTTTGCCCCTCCCCTCCTCTTATGTTTTCTCTCTCTCTCAAATAAATCAATCTTTTAAAAAAAGATTTTATTTATTTGTCAGAGCACAAGTGGGGGAATGGCAGGCAGTGGGAGAAGCAGGCTCCCCTGCTCAGCCTGATGCAGGACTCCATCCCAGGATCCTGGGATCATGACTTGAGCTGAAGGCAGCCATTTAACTGACTGAGGCACCCAGTTGCCCCAATAAATAAATCTTTAAAGAAAAAAGGGCTCAGAGAAACTCTGGGAGTGATGGAGATGATCTCTATCTTGATCGTGGTTCTATTTACATATCTGTATTCATTTGTCCAAACTCAATACATTCAGGGGCATCTGGGTGGCTCAGTGGGTTAAGCCTCTGCCTTCGGCTCAGGTCATGATCTCTCAGGGTCCTGGGATCTAGCCTCACATCGGGCTCTCTGCTCAGCAGGGAGCCTGCTTCCTCCTCTCTCTCTCTGCCTGCCTTTCTGCCTGCTTGTGATCTCTGTCTGTCAAATAAATAAATATTTTAAAATTAAAACAAAAAAAAAAACTCAATACGTTCAAAAAGGGTGAATTTTACTGTATAGGAATTATACCTCACTAAATATGGCTTAAAACAGTTCTTTGTAAATAATGTAATATGAAGTAAACCTGATGCCCATTGAAATATGCTATTTTTATCTTATGGCTTTTTGTCATCTTTGGGGATAGAAGTGCCTCTGTTGCAATTTGAGAAACAAGGGGCTAAAATTTTTCAGGTCGTTAATTATGCTGATTATGATTATGATAATAATTATGGTCAATTATGATTATGATTAATAATTTCAGCTGTAAAGAAATATTCCCTGGCATAAATTATAGAAGCTTTAGAAAGCAATAGTTTCTTTCTTTTTTTTTTTTTTTTTAAAGATTTTATTTATTTATTTGACAGAGAGAGATCACAATTAGGCAGAGAGGCAGGCAGAGAGAGAGGAGGAAGCAGACTCCCTGCTGAGCAGAGAGCCTGATGCGGGACTCGATCCCAGCACCCTGAGATCATGACCTGAGCCGAAGGCAGCGGCTTAACCCACTGAGCCACCCAGGCGCCCCAGAAAGCAATAGTTTCTTGAGGAACACAAGTAAGTACTCTAATTGCACACTGAAATCAAAAGATGTTGTTAATACTGTGATCACAGATACGGTTTCATATGATGTGAGAAGTGAACTTTAACAGCCAGTGTCAGAGTCAAGACCTGAGTCAGACTATTGCCATGTTTCATCAAAAGTTCAGTAAATATTTCTTTCAGTGTTTTCATCATCATCTTCGTTTTCCTTATTCCAGCCAGAAAGCGAAAAAATCAGCCAAAATCACCAGTCTCTTCCTTCTTTGGATTTTTAATTGAATGCCCAAATCCCTCAAGTCATAAATGTTGAGTCTAACCAAAAGATGCAGATGGATCAAGACTTTAAAAATATAAAGCAGCTAATTTAGCACATGATCAAAGACAGAAAAGGTCAGGAAAAAAAAAAAATCCACTAGGCCTTCCCTCCACCCCTTTTGTTGGCCACAATACTAACACTGACCCTTAAATAGTTTCTTAACTGACTGTATCCCAGTCACTTCAATGGAGTAAAAGGATTCTAGCAGCTTCACAAGAAAGATAGATCTTTCGTTACCATTTAGTGAGCTCGTTGAGAACACTGAAGCGAGAATTAAAGTTCTAAGAGAAATTCCAGGAGAGTGTCAGACTTTGGAATACACTTTTGTTGTCGTCCTTCCTTGATCTTGCCATAGCATTGAGTTCTGATAAAAGGGAAGTAATGGCTTTGGCTAGCTAGGTTTTCTATTGCCTACAGTGCCTACCCATTCAAGGCTTTTAACCATTTTTGGAGAATCCTGTCCAAGAGTAATCTTAAACTACATGGTTGTCTCCTTTTAGGGATCCTGATGTGAAATTTAAGACTTTTTTTTTTTTTTTTTTTTTTTTTAATGATTTGGCTACCCTATTGGGTAAATACCTAAGAGTGGAATTGCTTGGTGCATTTAACTGTATAAAAAAAATGGCCAACGTGTTTTCCAAAGTGCTTACTACAACTTTATGTCTTCACCAGAACTTAGTAAGTTCTGGTTACTTCACATCTTTGGCAGTAGTTGTTATTTTGCCTTTTAGATTTTAGCTCTTCTAGTGGGATGTAACAGTACATAAGTGTGGTTTTAATTTGTTTTTCCCTGATGGCAAATGAAGATGCGTATCATTTCATGGGCTTTTAGCCTTTTGATAGGTTCTTAGGTGAAGTACCTATTCAAATCCTTTGCTCAGTTTTTAATTGCTTTTTGTTTTATTTTGGTTTTTGCTTTTTTGGTCTTTTTATCATTGAGTTATGAAATTCCTTTATATATTTCAAATATAAGTCTTTAGTAGGTATGCTATAAGTATTTTCCCTCAGTATGTGACTTATTTCTTCTCCTTCTGGCATTCCAATTTTATATGTTAGGCCACATTTTTTAATTGAGGTAAATTGGTATTTAACACTATGTTAGTTTCAGGTATAAGTATTGTAATTATTATATATTTTACAGATATGCATATACACAACAAAACGATCACCTTGGTAAGTCTAATTACCCTCTGTCCAAGGTGTTCAGCCTTTTGTCCACCCCTCAATGCCTTTCCCTTATGATAACCACTGTTCTCCAAATCTGTAAGTTTTGTTTGTTTTTTAGGTTTCACATATAAGTGAAATCACATGGTATTTGTCTTTCTGTCTCTGATTTATTTCACTTAACATAATGCCCTCAGTGTCCATCCATGCCGTCACAAATGGCAAGATTTCCTTTATTTTTGTGGCTGAATAGTACTCTTTATCTGTTCATCCATTGATGGACACTTACGTTGTTTCCACATCTTGGCTAGTGTAAATAATGCTACAGTTCATATAGGGGAGCATGTTTCTTTTCAAATTAGTGTTTTCATTTTCTTTGGGTAAATACCCAGAAGTGGAATAGCTGGATCATATGGTAGATCTATTTTTAATTTTTTTGAAGAACCTCCATACTGTTTTCCATAGTGACTGCACCAATTTACATTCCTACCAATGCTATAATAGAGTCCTACCCTTTTTTCCACATCGTCTCCAACATTTGGTACTTTTTGTCTTTTTGATACTAACCATCCTAACTGATGTGATCTGATATATCATTGTGATTTGATTGCATTTCCCTGGTAATTCATGATGTTGCACATCTTTACATGTACCTGTTGGCCATCTCTATGTCTTCTTTGGAAAAATATCTCTTTATTTTTTAAAAAGATTTATTTATTTAATTTAGACAAGAGAGAAAAAGAGAGCACAAACAGGAGAGGTGGAGGGAGAAGGAGAGAGAATCTCAAGCAGACCCCATGCTGAGTGTGGAGGCTCATGTGGGACTTGATCTCATAACCCTGATTCCAACCTGAGTCAAAACCGAGAGACACTTAACCAACTGCACCACATAGGTGCCCCCCAAAATGCCTCTTTAGATCCTTTACCCATATTTTTACTAGATTGCTTGGTTTTTTGCTCTTGAGTTGTTGGAGTTCTTTATATATTTTGGATATTAACTCCTTATCAAATATATGATTTGCAAGTATTTTCTCAATAGGTTTTTCATTAGGTTTCCTTTTTATTTTTTTGTTGACTTCCTTTGTTCTGCTGAAGCTTTTTAGTTTGATGTCGACCCAGTTGTTTATGCTTGCTTTTGTTGTCTTTGCAACATCAAAGTTGAGATTCAAAGCGCATACAGCTAGCCCTAGAGTAGGAACTTCTTGCCCTACATTGCTGTGCTCCCTACAGTCTTCATCTTCTGGTCACCTCTGTAGGAGAGTTGAATCAAGAAGGCAGATTGTCCCTTAAATGCTTCCCATCTCAGCGGTGGCTCATTCCAGAGTCTCAAGACGCTAGGAAAGGCTGTGTCAGAGGCACCATGAGCAAAATAAGCGAGGTCGAGCAGCGGGCCAGAGCCGCCTTCAACTTGGGCAAGACCCGCCCGCTGCAGTTCCGGATCCAGCAGCTGGAGGCACTGCGGCGCATGATCAAGGAGCACGAGAAGGACACCGTGGGCGCGCTGACCGCAGACCTCCACAAGAATGAATGGAATGCCTACTACGAGGAGATGGTTTATGTCCTAGAAGAGATCGAGTACATGATCAAGAAGCTCCCCGAGTGGGCTGCAGATGAGCCCGTGGAGAAGAGTCTCCAGACCCAGCAGGACGAGTGTTACATCCACTCGGAGCCCCTGGGTGTGGTCCTCGTCATCGGCACCTGGAACTACCCCTTCACCGTCACCATCCAGCCCATGGTGGGCGCCATTGCTGCAGGGAATGCAGTGGTCACCAAGCCCTCGGAGCTGAGTGAGAACATGGCGAACCTGCTGGCCACCATCGTCCCTCAGTACCTGGACAGGGACCTGTACCCGGTGATCACTGGGGGGCATTCCCGAGACCACAGAGGTGCTCAAGGAAAGATTTGACCATATTCTGTACACTGGGAACACCGCCGTGGGGAAGATCATCATGATGGCGGCGGCCAAGCACCTGACCCCTGTCACGCTGGAGCTGGGGGGGAAGAACCCCTGCTATGTAGACAAGGACTGTGACCTGGACATTGCCTGCAGACGCATCGCCTGGGGGAAATTCATGAACAGCGGCCAGACCTGTGTGGGCCCCGACTACATCCTCTGTGACCCCTCCATCCAGAACCAAATTGTGGAGAAGCTGAAAAAGTCCCTGAAAGAGTTCTATGGGGAGGACGCCAAGAAGTCCCGTGACTACGGAAGGATCATCAACTCCCGGCATTTCCACAGGGTGATGTGCTTGATGGAGGGCCAGAAAGTCGCCTATGGAGGCACGGGGGACGCGGCCACCCGATACATAGCCCCCACCATCCTCATAGATGTGGACCCCCAGTCTCCAGTGATGCAGGAGGAGATCTTTGGGCCGGTGATGCCCATCATGTGTGTGCGCAGCCTGGAGGAGGCTATCCAGTTCATCAACCAACGCGAGAAACCCCTGGCACTCTACGTGTTCTCTCTAAAGGACAAAGTGGTTAAGAAGGTGATTGCAGAGACATCAGGTGGTGGGGTGACGGCCAATGACGTCATCGTCCACATCTCTGTGCACTCCCTGCCTTACGGAGGTGTGGGGAACAGTGGCATGGGGTCCTACCATGGCAAGAAGAGCTTTGAGACCTTCTCCCACCACCGCTCCTGCCTGGTGAGGCCTCTACTGAATGATGAGTCCCTCAAAGCCAGGTACCTCCCGAGCATGGCCAAGATGACCCGTCACTAAAGTGGACCTGGCTTCCCCATGCTACACCGCTGCCCCTCTGTCCAGCCCTAGGAGGATTGCTCCTGGAGCCCCCCCACTCCTCTGTGATCAGTGCATGTCCCCATTTCCTTCTGGGCCCCGGGCTTCCCTTCCCTAGGTCCCTGCCCCTTTGCTGGACATAGAGAGACCAATAAAAGTTCACCAGCCAGAAAAAAAAAAAAAAAAAAAAAAAAGGCAGATTGTCACCCTGTTATACCTTAGCTGAGAATTCATGTATCTCCAGCTCTTATTTTTTGCCCCTCTGCACACATTTATGAATAATTACGAAAATACTGCAAATATTGCCTTTGGTATTACAAATAAATTTTAATGAGTAGATAAATTCAGAAATACGAAAATCATGAATTATGAGGATCAACTCTATTTACTTTTCCAATCTCCCTAGTAGTTAGAGGTAGGTAGGTAATTGCCTTCTAGCTAATGAAAAGTAAGTAGAAGTGTGCTATAGGGCTTTGCTTATCTTGATAAGAGTCACAAAGTGACTGGTGCTACATCACCCTTTTCTTTGATTTGAATGTTGATCTGATTGAGAAAATGTGGCAGTTATCCTCTGACTCCTAGGTAACAAGCATAAGGATGAAAAATAGCACTGTGAAGGCCAAAAGATCATGTTCCTTGGTTGTGGCTGATTAGCAGCTAAACCCATCCTAACGGCTGCCTATCTACAGTCCTTTTAAGTGAGAAAAATTACCCTGCACATATTTAAGCCACTGTTAGTTAAGCTTTTTGTTACTGCATTTGAACCAAATGCAGTCTTAATTGATAGCCAATAATTTAGTTTTTTCGTTTTTATATTCAGTAGGGCTTTTTTTTTTTTTTTGAAACATAGGAACTTAACATAGTTACTGGTGGTTGATAATGCTTATCGCTTTATCTATGTGACATTTATGTACTATATTAGATAAAAGTTTATTTTAAATGGCTCTATTCATGGCTAGGTTTAGGTAACACATGCTAAGTAAGGTGCGGTATTTTAGTGCATGTTCTTTGACAATTACCAACAACAAAGCAATAAGGAGTGAAATAAATTGTACTAACTTGAGCTTTGGCTTTGGTGACATTATTACTTTGAATCACTAGTAATGCAACACAGAGCTTATTGTTTTCACTTACGTCCGTAGTTCACCCAGAAGGATTGGAAATACAGGCGCTAGTGCTCAGAAGTTCTGTGTTGATCATTATCTGTAAGATATATAATCACCTCATCTCTCCCACTTCTCTTCCAGCATAATTCTGTAATTTCATAGGTCAGCGAAAAACCTTGAGCATCACTAGTCCTATAGTCTACTTTCAGTTAAGTATCAAAATAAGAGGGGCGCCTGGGTGGCTCAGTGGGTTAAGGCCTCTGCCTTCAGCTTGGGTTGTGATCTCAGGGCCCTGGGATCAAGACCCGTATCGGGCTCTCTGCTCAGTGGCGAGCCTGCTTTCTCCTCTCTCCCTCTCTGCCTGCCTCTCTGCCTACTTGTGATCTGTCTGTCAAATAAATTAAAAAAAAAAGTATCAAAATAAGAGTGGAATTTTCAGTTTACAACCTAAAGATCTTGAATGAAGATAGTCTTTTGAAAACTCCCTACCCTTTTACTGCCTAGGTTGTCAGGTTAATCTTACAGTTAAGGGAAATCTCCTCTTCTGCCCACAGTTTCCTCTTATTTGATCATGATAAGCAGATCATTATTCTTGTAATAAAAATAATTCATATATCATTTACTGCTATGAACAAGTCTCCTGATTCTCAGAGAATGAGCATCCAGGGACTGGGCTTGGGCTTGCTAGATTTATCCTTTGAACTGCCTGGGCAACTCCTCATGTAGATCCTCATGTAGTTTGTGAACACCTTCAGGTTGGGAACCGTATCTTACTGATCTTTATATCCACAGCCTCCAGCACAGGGCTTTATAATAGGTAGTTCTTTTCCCACTTGCTTTGTTGAATTGTCTTTTATTTAGATAAAATGTTTCATTTAAAAAATGGGTCTCATTAAATTACAGGCAAGTCACATAATATAGAGTTATTTTGGTGGATTACGTGATCATTTCTAAGTCTGTAGAACAAAGATCCTGCCTATTTTTGTATTGTTGAGAAAAGTAACGTATCTATCCCCTTTAAAAGCAAACTGTACCATTCCCTTCGTAGTTTCATGTTTTTAACACATTCTGAAGAGTTACATGCAGTCTGGTTATACTTGAAACTAATAATATAATATTGTGTGTAAACTATACTTGAATTAAAAAAAACAGAAATAAATAAGCAAACAAATAAATAAATCAGATAGAAATAAAACTATCTGACAGACAAAAGAAACAAAAGACATAATTTTTAACCTCCCTAGTCTTACAGTCTTACTGAGTAATAAAGGCATTTGAATTAAATTGTTCAAAAACACTGCTAGAATAAAGTAACATAAAATAAAGTGTTTACTTGTGTGATGCTGGAAAGAAAGAAAAAACCGAGTTTGATAGTGTAGTAAGTCTTTATTGATTGCCAACTGTAATCAAGGTACCAAGACAGGCTTTGTGTGTGTTGAGGGTTAGTAGCTTTTGGGCGGAGAGGGAACCAGCCGCAATTCTAGCCTTCATGGAGCTCAGTGGTACTTCCAAATGCGCTTTAAAAAATTGTGGCTTGGTTCACCTGTATTTCATTGTAGAGAATGGAAAACGTAATAAGAGTTCAGACAGTGGAGGAGAGATTTCTCTGGTGTCTGTCCTTTTAGAGACTTTTGTTCTTAAAAAATATTGCCTTGCATAGAGGTCCGGGCTCCTGAAGTAGGAAGAGTCAACCCAGAATTTAAAACATGGCTGTGAACTAGAGTTCCTATTTTCTGTGGCCCAAGAGTGGCTTTTATAGCCAGCTCCAGGTAATGCTTCCTTCTGGTCACTATCATTTGTCAGTTAAACATTACCCTATTTCAGAGACAGGAAAATTTGTGGATTGGTTTAAAGATTTCATAGAAGGAGCTTCTGTCAAGACCTAGAATAGACCTTTTGGGTATCCAGATTTTTCTCTGTATAACAGAGGCGTTATTCTCTTACAAATTATACTTCCTTTGCTTCTATGAGTAGTTTTACTATATTCATTAATTTTTTTTATTGTACTTTTCTTATTCTACTCTTCTCATTTAAACATACAAATTTTATAGATTTTTTTTTGGTTTCAATTCAGTATTCATTTCAGGCAGTTAGGAAACTCACCATAATTCACTTACATATAAAAAATGTTTTTACCAGCTAAAACAATATTTTTAGTTTCAGATTTTGCTATGCTTGCAGAATCTATGTGTGTTGTGATTCATTTTTATGGAAAATCTTTACATCTCTAGACTGTAGACATAGTACTTATACTTTGGTCATCTAATTTTAGACTAATTTTCAAGAAAACATTTGGTCATGCATTTAAAATGTTTTCTCTTCTACTCCGAAGCCCTACTGTTTTGCTACTCCTTTGAGTACTTGTCATAGACCTATCTTTTTGTAAAGTTCCTTTTAACATTCCAGAAACTTTTAACTACTCTGTTTGGAGACGGGCCTCATTCTAACAGTTTTTCAAAATAAATGATATAGTGGGGGACCTGGGTGGCTCAGTGGGTTAAAGCCTCTGCCTTCAGCTCAGGTCATGATCCCAGGGTCCTGGGATCGAGCCCCTCATCGGGCTCTCTGCTCAGTAGGGAGGCTGCTTCCTCCTCTCTCTGTGCTTGCGTCTCTGCTTACTTGTGATCTCTGTCTGTCAAATAAATAAATAAAATCTCTTTATAAATAAATAAATGAATAAATGAATAAATGAATGATATAGTGAGTTTGTATCTTGATTGTAAAGAACATAGATGACTTATATCTCATGTAAATGGCTGTTTAAGAAAAGACATTGTTGATATGTTGATGATCTTGGTTTTAACCATTTGAGAAGTAAATGGTAGGCTTTATGATAGCCCTTAGATACCTACATTTCAAATGATATTTTCTAGTTCTCTTTCATTTCTCTGGTGATTACAACATAAGCTAATCATTTGGACTCGACATTATTTTATAACATAGAATTAATTTTTAAGACGTTGGACAAACCATCTTGGTGGTGGTGATGGTGGAATGTGTGTGGGATGTGTGTTTGTGTGTGTGTATGTGTGTGTTTGTGTTTAAACTATGGCTTCTAATTTCTGCTTTCCAGAAAGAATCTGAGACTAATAATTGTCTTTTGAAAATTGCTGACATAACTGAACTGATTATTTTTATTAGTATTTTACTCTTATATTTCTGAAACAACAGAACATGAAATAATTCAAGTGCAAGACTAATGAACAAAACAAATAATAGCAACTAAGTAAATATGAATTTTACTGTTAATAGCTAAACAAATAAAAGAATTAAAATACTTTAAAAATTATCAAAATCTGGGGCACCTGGGTGGCTCAGTCAGTTGAGTGACTCTTGATTTTGGCTCAGGTTGTGATCTCTGGGTCATGGGATCGGGCCCCACTTGGGCTCCATGCTCAGTGTGAAGTCAGCTTGGAATTCTCTTTCCTTCTGCAACCCCCTGCCCCCATTCATGCACGCATGCACTCTCTCTCGCTCTAAAATAAGTAATATCTTTTTAAAAAATGAAAAAATACAAATTCTAAAATTTATGATAGAGTTGTGTAGAAACTAAAAATTTATAGTCTATTTAAAATGGAGTAGTGTTGACTGTTCAGAAACTAGGTAGATAAATTGTGGGTTATGGTTAAATCTGCATGTTTCTAGCTAGTCTCCCTGACACTCCTTTCTGAAGAAAGTTAGGTGAGGCTAATGATGCCAGCCAATTTAGTAATGGTGACCTCTAGCACAGGGCTTTATGAGAGGTCTGTTCCTTACCAGTTGGATTTGATCCCCTTTGATCATCTTGTTTCTTTGATCTTCTAACTGCTTTCCCAGTGAGAGAGCCCCACTTACTAGTAGGGGCCATCTGCCTCAGGGTACCCAGTAGTGGTAGGGTATGTATTGATGTTTTCTCATTATCTACATATTTTTGATGCCAGGACCTGTACAATGTGTTTATATCAAGATAAGACCTTCGTCTCTGCATCTTCATAGCATAAAACGTGTAAGTCAATACAGGGGAAATTAGGAATATTTTTGGAAGCCATTCCTATACCACGACAGCTAGCAATAACCATACAAGGAAGTGACTGTTACCAACTAAATGTGTCACATGCGCCCCAAACAAGATGTATCTCCAGCTCTTCCTTCCCTGAGCAGGGTTCTTCAGAGTTATTTGGGCAGTAACTCCAAAGTTACTGAATAAGAGGGAACTATGATAGAAGAAAATCCATATGGAGGGAAGACAGCTTTCTTAACTGACTAATGAAGATGCTTTATTTTTGTTGATTTTTTAAATAGAACCATATGACCCTGTATCTTAGACCTCTCCAGGGCCAGGGCAAGATCTGATACAAGTGAGGAGACCTGAAGCTTAACTTCATTAACTTCATGGTAAATCCACTTGTGTATCTGTTCAGTGTGTATGTTGTTTAAAATGAACTTGGAAGTTACTACAGGATCGAGAAAATACAATACAAATAGACAAAACAATATGGGTCTATCAATATAGCGTTGTAAAATAGTAGGAGCTGCTTCCCACTATAGATAGATAAATAGATAGAGAGTTAAGTGTAGTTTGCTGGATAAGCTATATGTAAAAGCTGTGAATTGATTTTTAATTTAAATCAAATATTTTGTGTCTAATCTTTCCTTAGCCTTATTATGGGTTCTGTGGGGATTACAAATGTAATTCTTTAGATAGTTTATAAGTATTAGGATAATATATGGAATAAGAGTGATTTACAACATTATGATAATTATATCTAATAACTTTGTGGATGGTGTATAAGAATCTTGCTATCTTCACAACAACTCTGAATTACCCAGAGAGAAGTCTCTTTATAACAACAGAAACACAATCAGCAAGTATATCTTATAGCTGGGACCAGGATCCAGGTCATTTACCTCTTTATCTTTTTATCCTTAAGTTTTTAAAAATCATTTCCTTCTTTTATAAATAATGAACACTTTCTGTAGTTTCACAAACTATATTTAGACTGTATTAGTTTTGTAGGCTGGCAACAAAGTGCCACAAAACCCCAGTAGCTTAAAACAAATGTACTATATTGTCTCACAGTTCTGGAGGCTAGAAGTTCTAAATCAAGGTGTCAGCAGGCTTGGTTCCTTCCGAGGGCTCTGAGGAGGATTCTCTTCCCTTTTCCCCTCATAACTTGTGGTAGTTACTGGCAGCCTTTGGGATTAGTGAGTTTAGATGGATCCTATCACATCTGCTTCCATCTTTACGTGGCATTCTCCCTGTATCTTTGTGTCCTAATCTTTTTATTAGGATTCTGGTTACATCGGATTTGGGGTTCACCCTACTGCAATATGGCCTCATCTTAACTAATTACATCTACAGGGACCTTGTTTGCAGATAAGATTACGTTCTGAGTTAGTGGGGTTTAGGACTTCATATCTTTTTTGGGGGGAGACACATAGTTCCATTCATAACATATACTTAGGCAAATTATTATTGTTTGGTAAATCTCATTTTTCTCTTTGAAATTCTGTCAATAGAGAGTTTAAAGGAAAACGGTTCCTAATTTGGCCACAGAAACCACATTATTTTAAGCGAGCCATTTAACCTCTTACAATAAAGAAAAGATAACCACATCTTGTCTAATTTATAGTGTGCCTTCAAGGATTGAGTAAAGTGATACTTTAAAAATGCTACTGCTTTTTTTTTTTTCTGGTGAAACATTAATTTCAGATAATTGCATTTTCATTGAAAATTATTGACATTGATATACCATTTACATATTAATGTTCTCTCATCAGATCAGTAGAGGTCAATATAAGTGGTGGTGTCTGTTAAATTTTATACACATGTATCTCGTTTAACTAGATTATCAGAATCCCACATCCTTTTTCACTAGTAAGGTAAAACTTGTGGTATTAAAAAGTCCTAGGATTAACTCTCAGGTTTTTTAACTACAAATATTATAAATTACCCTTCAAGTTAGTTATTCAAAAAATCTTCATGATAAAATCTGAAAGAACAGTTTTTTATTATTATAAGATATATGTATTTTAAGAAAAGGCCTATGTACTTTTCTATGTGACAGGTTTTTTTTTCTCATACTTGTCTGTAATTACTGTCATGGAATTTTGGAGCATTAAAAAAATTTGTTTCTTATTGTGCTCATGAAGTTGTTCACATTTTCTCTAGATTGAGAGATGAATAGTGCAAAGCTGGCATTGATTTAAACATTTTTAGAAGGAAAGATCCCAGAAACTTCTGAAATCATATTTAATTATGTAAATAGCAAACAGAACAGGGAAAGAAAAAGGATGAAAGCATTTGAAATTTATGTCAGTCAGTCTCTGTGCCTTTAAATGTGGCAGCAAAGGTTATCTGAAGAAATGTTTACATTGAACCTTGTGACCATTCTACAACTCAGGAAGGATGCAACAGTTTTGTTAGTTAAAAAACACTATACAAATGTTGAGGATCTCTGCATGACATTAGGGGATTGAAATAATTTTGTCATCCTGTGATAAGAACAAGGCCAGGTGGCTCCATTCTGTGGCTTAGGATGTGGGTTCCTTTGGTTTTGCTAGTCTCGAGGCTGAGGGAAACAAGTTATGTATGCAAAATGAGCTTTTTTTTTTTTTTTTTAAGGGGCATGTAGCGTGATAGCATCATTATTGGCCACAGAATGTGTTCTGTTGGGCATTTTGCGACTTTTTTTGTTTGTTTGTTTTTGTTTTTGTTTTTTTTTCCTAGAATGTATGTGGGTTATGCTAAGCAATTACAAATACATTGCTTACTGTAAGATCGAAATGCGGTGTTTGGCGTCAGTTTTACAGTATTTGACGATCAGACGATTATTTGTTATAATGTATATTTCAAAAATAAAAATTGACAATTGCTGGGAAGAATGCCCTATGAATGTATAAAGGAACTTTTTCCTTCCTCAGCAGAATGCCTTACACTAGCATCTAGCACCTTTGCCCTAATCCATGGGGTTCATGTCCTTAACACAGTCACCCTTAAATCTCAGTCTTACCCCTTAGTCTTTTGATTTTTTTCCTTCCTTTGCTTTTATTCATTAAAAAAACAACGTTCTCATTCACTTAAGAAATTCTTAACTTACATGAGAATTCATGAACTTACAGTTCAACCTATATATCATAGGAAATTCCAACTTAGTCAAGATTCTTATCACCCCAGTAAGTTTAGTTTCCACTTGTTTCACACTTATTTTAATGTGCCATCCTTCCCAGACCTGTCTTCCTTTTTTCTAAGATGGTCAAGATTACACGCCCAAAACTACAGATCAGAAACTGCCTCCTTCATGGAAGTCATATATTCAGCATCCTTGTACAGGTATTTTGGCACAAGTTATCCTTAATCCTGATGACAGTTTTGTAAACTTTCTTTTTTATTTTTCCATTGTTTTGTCATTCCCTCATTGGTCATCCTCCAGTCTTTTTTTAATACTAGCTTCACACATATAGTAAGGGGAGTTTGTGCAATATAGGCTGTCAAGTAGTCACATAATTAAGATGGGATTTTGCTTGTAGTGAAAAGGTTGTCTTCCCAGTGCTCCTCACTTTGGGTGTCAGTTGTCTGTTTGCAAATGGCAAGGTGGGATGTGCCCAAATGCAGGAGAAAATGAACTTCAAAATCATTTTTACTGTGAGCTCATTATAATCTTTGTGTAGGCAGAGACCATGTTTACTTTGTTTCTAACCATTCCAGAATCATAACTCCATATAATGGATGTGAGGTAAATAATCTTTGAATGAATGAATGAATCAGATATAAAGCTACCTGTCATTTGTAACCAAGAAGGCAACATACAAGGTATTAGCCTTTAGGATTCTTATGCATCTGAAATTAGGAAGGAAGCTGCTTCCTCAGGTTAGACTCCGTCTCTCTCAGAATTTTATAGGCTGTAATTCTTTCTGTTTCCGCTTGTGTCTTTACATGGTTTACATCCCAGAAAGAATAGATTGTCAACAATATTATTATTCTGATGTAAATATAGCTATTCCAGTGATGCAAGCATTGATGATTAAGAATTTTAAAAACACTTTAGGATTTTTGCTTTTAGACATGCTATTAAATTACTAAACATATGTGTTTTATGTTTAGTAATTTAACACCTTTTGGAACAAATTATTGTGAAAAACACAGCACTTCTCTCAACTTTAAGACATTTAATGGTAAACTTCAGCAACGCCTTTACTTAAAAAATAAATTGAGATAAAGTTCCTAAGGCCATATGTGCCCAAAATCATTAGAAGAAAAGGTTTATCTTTTTTTTTTAAAGATTTTATTTATTTGAGATAGAGAGTGATTACAAGCAAGGGGAGCAGCGGGGGCAGAGGGAGATGCAGACTCCCTACTGAGCAGGTAGCCTGATGCGAGACTCCATCTCAAGTCCCTGGAATCATGACCTGAGCCAAAGGTAGACACTTAACTGACTAAGCCACATAGGTGCCCCAAAAGAAAAGGTTTGTTTAAGTGAAAACATTAGATGTGTGTCTAAAAGCTGATCTTGGGACGCCTGGGTGGCTCAGTTTGTTAAGCCGCTGCCTTCCACTCAGGTCATGATCCCAAGGTCCTGGCATTGAGTCCCACATTGGGCTCCTTGCTCGGCAGGGAGCCTGCTTCTCTCACTGCCTCTGCCTGCCTCTCTGCCTGCTTGTGTGTACTCTCTCTCTCTATCTCTGGCAAATTAAAAAAAAAAAAAAATCTTTAAAAACTGATCTTGCCACGGCAAAATTATTTGCTTTATACTGATCACATTTGTGATTATTTGAAACAAGTTTTTTCTTTTAAAATCATGTATAGCTCAATTAAATTTAAGTGAGTTCTTGATAAAGCTAGTAAACATAATCTGTAATCTTTTGTATTTCCTTCTCCATTACTCCTGTATTTATACATAATGTCTGCCCTAATTTGATTTCTCTGTATGGTTTGCACTTTGTTTTGTGTTTGGGTAGAGAGGCATATCACATAGAAATTTCCCATGTAATTTATTATGACCAGAAAAACTGGCTGTGAGGTTAATTGATTTAAGTTTATTTAAAACTAATTTCTTAGAACTAGAAGAGGGTTGGATAACACATGAGGTATCATTTTCAAACATGTTACAAATGAAGTGATCCTTTTTACAGAACAAGTGCCAGGACATAATTGACAAGTATAAAAGTACATAGAGAAAGTAGGATATCTTGTCACTAGAATATATATTACCATGGTGAATTTGTCTCCAGCAACAAAAATTAAAACCTCACATTTAATTTTTCTATAAATAAGGAAACAAAAATTACTTCTCATCCCAGAAAATGGCTTTGTTCAAGAAGTAGGATTTGTTTTGTGAACTGAATTTCATCTTCACTATTAACTGAAGACCATCAACTCCCACAGTCATATTTGAACTTCCATTCTCTTGCCTTATTGTAGAGTAGCACTTTGACTAGAACGGACATTTTCCTTTTTGGAGTTTCCTAGAGACAGTCATAGTAAATGGGAGGGATTTTGAAGTCCTAGAGGAATAAACGGTGAAGATTTCAGGATCTTTCTTCTTTGTAGACCCACCCTTTTTTTCCCCCCCACCCCCATGCCTAAAATAGATCAATTTAAGTTTTACTTAATGGGCTTTCATATAAGATTTTAAGGACAAAATTCCAGCTGCTTAAACAAAGAAAAGAACACAGTGTTAAATCACTTCTCTGGATCATCTTTGAAGTCTCTTTTTTCTCCTTCTTCACTGATTCTCAAAAAGTCAGTTTTCCTGAGATGATTCTAAATTTGAAGACGTCTAAGTGAAATTTTCTAGAAATTTAAATTATATGACAGATACACTCATCCATATTTTGTCAACAGAGAACAAATAGATGAACTATATAAAGGATTTTTATGTTTATAAGTAATTGTATGAGTACATTTTGTATGCTAGAGGGTGATTCATGGAAATAATGGTTAGACAGGGTGGGGTTGTAGAAAAATCCCCATCTTACATTAGTAAGAAATAAACTAAACCTAATGGGGTGAGTGAACTTTTAAAATCTATTTTAATTATGGAATTATTGACTTGGCAACTCTAACAATATAGTACTTTGTGAATGTTGAGCAGTAACTTTAGACCTGTCTTTAGTGACACAAATATGCACAGTCATTTTCCATTTAATATTTAATAATATAGTTTCTATGTAGGTTTAGTCACCAGTTTTTTTTTTCATTGTCTCATTATCCATTTTACTTTACTATTGAAAGTTATTTAATGAACATGAGAAATATGGCCTAATGTCTGTTGTCTTTACTAATTGACTAATTCCTATTTTTTCATTGATGTTTCTGTTAAGAACTAGTGGCTACTGGGAGAGCAATAGTGAACAAGAGGAAATTTCTGTCTTCATGGAGCTTACATTCTAATGGCAGAGGCAGACAGTAAACAAACAGATACACAATATGTCTGATAGTGTTAAGTCCTAGGATGAAAAGTAAAGTAAATTTAGGGGATACAATATGATGGAAGCTGACATTTTCAGTATGGTGGCCAAAGAAAGCCAATGTGACAGGTGATGTTTGGGCAGAGATTTGAGTGAAATTATGTCAGTGTCTGGGAGAGAATTTCCCATCTGAGGGAACAGGGAATGTTAAAACCTTTAGTTTGGAAGTATTAGGTGTGTTCAAGGAAGAGTGCAAAAGCTGTTTGGTAAGGGTAGTAGATAAGGGCAGAGAAGTGAGACCTTTCAGGCTATGGTCAAAAGTTAGGTTTTTATTTGAATATATGTATATGTTTTAATTAGGGACTTTGATTAAAGGAGGGACATGATTAGATTTGAACGGCTTACTGTAGCTGCCATATAGAGAAAGGACATTCCATGAGACAAAGGTGTAAGATTTAAGCAGAAAGATCAGCTTGGAGGCTACTGTCATAGCATGCTAGAGACGATGGCAATTTAGGGCAGTGGCAGTTGGAGAGGTACAAAGTGATCAAATTGTAGAAATATTTTGAAGGTAGTTAGCAAGATTTTCTAATAGATCAGACTTGGAATATAAGAAAAGGAAAGAAGTCAGAGTTGATTCTAAGGCCTTTGGGTTGAAGAATTGGGTGAATGAATATATATAGCCGTACAAATTATGTAAAAGAGAACTGGAAGTTTAAGATGTTCAGAAAATACATTGTGTGCAAACAGTTTGAAATGAGTACATACATGAAAGTGGGAGACCCTGTAACTTATTGGCTCTGAAATGAGCAAACTCATGTATCACTCCACAACTGAGCTCTGCTATTAATTTAAGCATTTGTTGCTAAAAAATCACCATGCTATGCAAAAATACACAATGAAAACCATAGGGCTTATGGGAAAATGATATTCCAGCATAATACTCAAAAAACTTGTTAGTGACATATTTTTTAAAAAGATCATAAATGTTAAGTGGTTAACAAATAAATACTGCAATATATTTGGTACTTTATATTTCAAAATGTATTATTCCCTTGTGGAAGTGGGTATGGAAAGCATTGCAAGATTGTGAGTTTCTGTGGAGTGATGCAAGTAGGCTTACTGAAATCTGAAGGAAAATTTTAACACCAGATGTGAATGGATGTGAGTCACACCTCAAACAGTGAGGTAGCTGGTAGATTTTTGTTTTGAAGTGTGTGCTTTTCATGCATTCCTACTTCAGCTAGGCACAGTTGTTTTTTTGCATTCACCTTGTTTCTTGTGGATGAAATTTCTCGTAAATGAGCAATGTAAAACTTGAGTTATACCATTATTCCCTAATTTTATCAATTGCACTGGAATAAATCTACATTTTCAAAAGATGTTGTATAGCAGAACTAACATCTAGTGACTTTGGGCCCATTATTTACCCTCTCAGGGCCTTGATTTCCTCCTATGTGAAATAGGGATAATAGTATTCAACTTATCGGGATTGGGGGAGGGGTAAGTTAATGGATTCATGCTCATTGGGGAAAGAATATTTATTAAAAATTGAAGACTTTCCTATAACTTCTGTTTAGAAATATCTTTTAATCTAGAATAATTAAAAATGTAAAAATATATGTTTTTATGATTTTATTTCTTTAGTTTGGTATAGATGTAGATATACAGATTTAGCTTTTTATAGATGATTTAAGTCTATATCTATAATTCAGTTGTTATAAGCAATAATGCCTTGCTTTCCTGTGGAGTACATGGTAGAAAGATAACATGAGATTATTGCTTAATTTTCTCTATAATGATAAATTCCTTTATTAAAACAGCATAATTATGTAACTGCTAGCTAATACACATTGTATCTTTCATCTTCTTTCCTTTTTCCTTTACTCCCTTTGTTTCAGTTGAGGCCTTAATTTTTTATCTTTTGTATTGCCATAATAAAATTGAATTCCCTCTGTTTTCTGCCTCTTTCTCTGTTCCTGGTACTAAGATATACCTTCTTTCTCCATGGCCCCAATTCATCCGTCCTCCCTACTGTTGCCAAAATGACAAACTGATCCTCCCCTTTGCTTGCTCAGAACTCTCCTCACTCCCCAGCCATCTCCTCCTACAACATTGCACACTGCAGCCATCCTGAATGATCTGATTCTTGCCCAAGTTGCTAGAGATGCCTGAAGTGTATCTGTCTGTGGAAGTCCTGTCCACTCTTTTTTTTTTTTTAAAGATTTTATTTATTTATTTGACACTCAGAGATCACAAGTAGGCAGAGAGGCAGGCAGAGAGAGAGGAGAAAGCAGGCTCCCCGCTGAGCAGAGAGCACGATGCGGGGTTTGATCCCAGGACCCTGGAATCATGACCTGAGCCGAAGGCAGAGGCTTTAACCCACTGAGCCACTCAGGCACCCCAGTCCTATCCACTCTTAATGTATATTCCTTCCACAACAATTAAACTGGATGATAATTCTTTCCAAATTATGGCCTCATTGACATCTAAACCTTTTATGCTTGGAGATTTTTTATTTCTTTTTACCCTTTGGAGTCTAGCACATACCAGATGTTCAATAAAATATTAGGGAAATAAACAAAGGAAAGAAAGTCTGAACATTGAGCTATATGTAGATCAGGATTTTTACAGAATTGAACAGCTGGGTTCAGTGTTAATGAGTTGTTTACTTCAGCTTTCATCATTCGTTGTTTCATTTAACTTCACATTCCTTTATTTTCTACAGCCAGGATAAAATTTTTTTTTAAATACCTTGGCCATATATTGTAATGGTTAAGAACACAGTCTCTGGAGCCAGACATACTTGGTTCTACTCTTGGCCCTGCTACCTCCCAGTCTTAACTTGCTGTTAGGTTTCAGGGATTTTTTCCCCCTTCCTTCACTCTAGATCATCCTTCCTCCTACCTTTCAAAAGTAGGAATAAAGGTCCTGTAGGTCTTCATTCACAGATTCTATAAAGACCTTTTTCTGACTATTTTCTCCCCCCGAATGGAAACATAGTTGATTAATAACTGAGTGTCCTTCCCTGATAAGTTGTTTCAGCAGCTGCTGAACACATTCCCTTGCATAAAACGGATGCCCCTTCAGTAGATCACTGTTGAGCCATTGCATCTGACTGTATTCTTTTTGTGGTCATTTTATAGTGGTTCAGACTTCTCAAGTAGTATCCATACCTTCATTTTTTTTTCTTGGACTTTTTAAAAGATTTTATTTATTTATTTGGCAGAGAGAGAGAGAGAGAGAGAGAGAGCTTAAGCAGGAGTAGCAGGAGACAGAGGGAGGCTCCCCACTGAGCAGAGTGCCCAGAATGGGGCTGCATCCCAGGACCCTGGGATCATGACCCAAGCTGAAGGCAGATGCCTAACTGACTGAGCCACCTAAGTGCCCCTGAAGTATATTCTGCATAGTATAAAAGTCACTATTTTAAGTGTTCAGTGCCTTTTTTCATTAATTGATAGGCATATATAACCATCACTGTACTTGAGTTTTAAATATTTTAATTTCCCCTAAACTTGTTTTGATTTTGTTTGCAGCCTGACTCCCAGGCCCATTGATCTCCTTCCTATCTCTGTAATTTTTCCTTTTCTTGGTACTTCATGTAATAGAATCACATACATGGAGTATTTTCCATGTGGCTGCTTTCATATAGCATGTATTAGAAGTTCATTCACATCATAACATGGATCAGTATTTCCTTCATTTTTATTGCTAAACAATATTTCCCTGTATGGACATACCACATTTCCCCCCATTTACTAACTGATGCACATTTGGATTATGTTTATATTTGGCTTTTAAGAACAGTGTGATAACATATACATGCAGTTCCTTGAATGGACATGTATCTTCTACTCTCTTGGATGGATTCCTTGGAGGGGAATTGCTGGGTTGTATGGTAAGATCATGTTTAAATTCTTAATAAAATGTCAAACTGTTTTTTTTTTTTAAAAGATTTTATTTATTTATTTGACAGAGAGAAATCACAAATAGATGGAAAGGCAGGCAGAGAGAGAGAGAGGGAAGCAGGCTCCCCGCTGAGCAGAGAGCCCAATGCGGGACTCGATCCCAGGACCCTGAGATCATGACCTGAGCTGAAGGCAGCGGCTTAACCCACTGAGCCACCTATGCGCCCCATCTAACTGTTTTTCTAAAGTGACTGTATTGTTTTACATTCTTACCAGCATCATATAAGGATTCCATTTTTTCCACATCCTTACCTACATTTGTCATTGTCTGTCTTTTTGTTTATGGCTATGCTAGAGTAGGTATAAAAAGTGATCTCTCCTTATGGGGTTGTTTTGGATTTCTTTAATGACTAATGTTATAGAACATCATTTCATTATCTTGGTGTCCAGTAGTATATCTTCTTTGGAGAAATATCTACTTAGATCCTGTGTCCATTTTTTAATTGGATTGTTCATCATCTTATTCAGTTTTAAGAATACATCTTTAGGTATGCTGAACTCAAGTCCATCAGATATATTTTTGTAGATATTTCCCATTGTGAATTGTCTTTTCATTTCCCTAATGTTGTCTTTTTTGAAATGCAAAGGTTTTCCATTTTAATCAAGTCTAAGTTATTCATTTTGTCTTTTATTGCTGGTGTCCTGTGAGTTGAATGTTTAATATTTTCACATTTAATGTAAATATGTTGGTTATGGTGGGATTTATCCCTGCTATTTTGTGGTTTTTCTCTGTCTCGTGTCTTTTTTTCTGGGTCCTTGCCTACTTACTGTCTCCTTTTCTGTGAAATATTTTTTAGTTCACCATTTCAGTTTCTCTCTTCATTTTGTAGGCTGTTTTTTAAAAATATTTTTTATGGTGGTTCCAGGAACTATAATACGCAAACTAAGTGTAAACAGAGTCCCAGAAAAAGTGAGGGTAAAGAAGAAAACAATATTTAAACTAATTATGGCTGAAAACCAAATTTAATTTAAAATCAAAAAGCAACATTAATCAACACATCAATCTCAACAAACCCCAAGTAGAATAAACTCAGACGTTTATACCTAGACATGTTATATGCACCCCCAAAAGAGAGAAAATTATAAAAGCACCAGAAGAAAAATGACTGATCCCATATAAAGAATCACAATAACACTAACAGATAACTTTATATATTTTTTAAAAAGTAAAAGTAAGAAGAATGGAATACCATGTCCTAAGTGCTGATGGGAAAAAAAAAATTGCCAACCAAGAAATCTATATCCAGCAAAACCACTTTTCATAAAGATTTGGCAGACAAAGATTGAGAGGAGATGCTGCTAGCAGCATCTATGAGAAATACTAAAGCACATCTTTCAGATTGAAAGGGAGGGGCTTACATCAAAATGTAAGTGGGCTTACATCAAATTTAAAAACTTCCACACAAGAAAAGAAACAATCAACACAATGAAAAGGCAACCTATGGAGTAAGAGAAGATATTTGCAAACCATATATCAGATAAAGGGTTAATATCCAAAATGTATAAAGAACTCATAAAGTCAGTAGCAATGTGATTAAAATGGAAAACTAGTAAATCATTAATTTAGGTTATTATAGTTTTCAACTTCAGTATTTTGATTGTTTTTAATAATATTTCTGTATGTTATGCCATTCAGTAGATCATGCTTGAGTTCTCTGAACATGTGGGACATATTTAGTTCTTTGAATGAATTTATAATAGGTGTTTTATAGTCTTTATCTATTAAATCCAACACAAAAAGACATTCAGAAGTTGTTTCAATTTTTTGACTTTTTTCCTGAGTCAGTAGGTTACACTTTTGCATTTCTTTTTATGTTTCATAATTTGTTGAACACTGGATATTTTAGATAATATTTTATAACAATTCTAGATTCTGATTTTTTTCCCCCTAAGGGTTGCTGTGGTTCTTTTTGTATGGTTAGTAATTATTTAGACTAAACACCAAACTGTGTGGCCCCTGCTGTCTCTGTTGAGTGTTTTTTGTTTTTGCTTTTGTTTTTTCTTTCTTTCTCTCTCTCTCTTTCTTTTTCTTTTTTTTTTTAGATTTTATTTATTTATTTGACAGACAGAGATCACAAGTAGGTACAGAAGCGGGCAGAGAGGAAGAGGGCGAAGCAGAGAGCCTGATGCAGGGCTCGATCCCAGGACCCTGGATCATGACCTGAGCTGAAGGCAGAGGCTTTAACCCACTGAGCCACCCAGGTGCCCCTTTGCTTTTGTTTTCTTAACTGTCTTTATTTTTAAGCCTCAGTTCTTAGGTATTTTCCTCTGTTTCTGCTTAACTTCATCTTTAATCATTATTGGTCAGAGATTGTGCTGAAGTAGTTGGAGCCAGTACGGCTTCCTCTCTCTGTGCTGATTTGGGAAGCATATTCTGTGTTTAGGCTATTTGAAGTTTTTCCTGGCTCTTATTTTCCACTGGGCTCTGTTGTAGCTCCTCTGTGTGTTAGCTCAGATTCTGTTTTCCAAGAATGTATGAGTGGCTTGCACCCGCTCCAGTCTCTGCTGCACATATACCAACCTCAGTCAATGCAGGATAGTTGGCGATCTCATCTGGCCCCATGTGGCTGTCTCACCTCCCAGAATTACCTATTAAGTTTCTCACTTGCCTGCCAGGCTGTTGGTTGCCTTAAAAAGACCCAATATTTGAAAAAGATGGAAGCTGTGCCCCCTGTGCCATGTGCCACTAAAATCACCATTTTAACTGACATGCAACACTTCAAATTAAATGACAGTAGCAAAACGTGCAGTTATCACATTATGCCTTGCCCTAGTTGAACTGGACATGTAGAGCTGGGTTTGTCAGAAGCCCCAGGAAAAGTCACCATCAACTGATGCTGTTTTCACTCAGAGTTCAATGGTTTTTATTAGTAACTATTTCTCAGTTTGCTGTAAGCTTCTGGTTGATTTTCTGAGTGCCGAAATGGTTGTTTGTGACACTTGTTTTGAGCTTTATGATGTTTTGGGGGAGTGGCAGGGGACTTGTTGCCCTCCTATTATGCAGGAGTACATCTGCATTTGTGTTTAAGTGTGTGGTGCAGTTTATTTTCTAAACTAACATGGTTCAAATATGACAGATAATCAGAAATTCATGTTTTGGGGCGCCTGGGTGGCTCAGTGGGTTAAGCCGCTGCCTTCGGCTCAGGTCATGATCTCAGAGTCCTGGGATCGAGTCCCGCATCAGGCTCTCTGCTCAGCAGGGAGCCTGCTTCCCTCTCTCTCTGGCTGCCTCTCCGTCTACTTGTGATCTCTCTCTGTCCAATTAATAAATAAAAGCTTAAAAAGAAAAGAAATTCATGTTTTCATGGTTATCTTCTCCCCTTTTCTGAATATTCTGTATTTGAGAAAAAAAAATTCCCACTGTGGAAGAAAAGGACTCCCTCAATTCACATTTCAAAACTTTTTTTTTGAGGTTAGGACTGCAGGAGACTAAATATGCAGGTTGCATATCTGAACAAATGGTATAGAGAGTATTAACAAGCAGAAAAGCACTTTGTGTCAAATCATTCATTGTTCAAGTTCATGACTTTGATATTGCTGCCTCAAGCTGAGCCTATGTGAACCAGGCTGAGCAGTTAAGCAGAACTGAGCTGAAAGTAAGCAGGTGAAAATTACAACTGTTCAGTGTATGTGTTTGTATTTACTCTCAAGAGATTACTCTTCTATCTCACTCCTTTATTACCTGTGGGATGTGATGCTTGCACTGGTTAAGAGCCCCTCAGAATGTGGAGTCAGATACTGATTCTAACACTTACCACCTTTGTGTCCTTGTATAATTACATAACTAGTGTAAGTCTCAATTTTCCTTGTGTAAAGGAATAAGAGTAATATCGTTTTTATGTTTTCTGTAGGAATTGTATTCTATCATTTCTATCATTGTTAGAGTTCTGTTAATGTCTACATCAGCATTTCTCTAATTAGCAGTGTTGAATCATTTTGCAAAGTAGATTTCTGTAAGAAAAGAGTCATGTGTCTGTTGGCCACGTGTATTTTTTCTTTGCAAAAATGTCTGTTTGGGTCTTCTGCCCCCCCCTCTTTTTTTTGGTGTTGAGTTGAGAACTTCTTTTTATATTTTGGATATTAACCCTTTATCAGATATATCATTCGCTAATATCTTCTTCCATTCAGTAGGTTGCTCTGTTGTTTTGTTGATGGTTTCCTTTGTTTCATAAAATCTTTCTGTTTTGATGTAGTCCCCTTAGTTTATTTTTGCTTTTGTTTTCCTTGCCATAGGAGATATATTTAGAAAAATGTTTCAATGGCCAATGTCAGAGAAATTACTGTCTGTGCTCTCTTTTAAGATTGTTACAGTTTTAGGTCTCACATTTAGGTCTTTAATCTATTTTGAGTTAATTTTTGTGTGTGGTGTTAGACGGTGATCCAGTTTCATTCTTTTGCTTGTAGCTGACCTGTTTTCCCACACCATTTATTGAAGAGATGATCTTTTCCCCATTGTATATTCTTGCCTTCTTGTTATAGATTACTTGACCATATAAGCATGTGTTTATTTCTGGGCTCTTTATTCTGTTCTATTGATTTGTGTTTGGTTTTTGTACTAGTACCATACTATTTTGATTACTACAGCTTTGTGATATATCTTGAAATCTAGGATTGTGATGCCTCTAGCTTTTACTTTCTTAATAGACACATAAAAAGATGGTTCAACCTCACTAATCAGGGAAATGCAGATCAACACTTCAATGAGAATCACCTTCACCTTATACCTGTCAGATTGGCTTGTATGAAAAAGATGAGAAATTACAAGTGTTGACAAGGATATGAAGAAAGAGGAATCCTTATGAACTGTTGGCAGGAATGTAAATTGGTGCAGCCACTATGGAACACAGTATGGAGATTTCTCAAAAAATTAAAAATAGAAACACCCTATGATCCAGTAATTCTACCATTGGATATTTACCCAAAGAAAACTTTTGAGAAGATATATTGCAGCCCTATGTTTATTGCAACATTATTTATCATAGCCAAGATAGGAAACAACCCAAGTGCCCATCCGTAGAGATGAATGGATAAGAAGATCTGATACACACACTTACACACACACACACACACCCCACATACATACATATATAAAACGGAATATTACTCAGCCATAAAAAGAATGAGATCTTGCCATTTGCAACGTGGATGGACCTAGAGGGCAATATATTAAGGGAAGTAAGACTGAGAAAGATGAATACCGTATTTCACTCATATGTGGAATTAAAAAATAAATAAACAAACAAATGCAGAAGCTGTTCCATAAGTACAGAGAACAAACTGACCATTGCCAGAAGAGAGGGAAATTGTCAGGGTGGGAGGGTAGGCAAAATCGGTAAAGGGGATTGGGACATCAGGTCTCCAATTGTGAAATAAATAAGTCATGGAAATAAAAGGCACAGCATAAGGAATATAGTCAGTAATATTACAGTAGTGTTGTATGGTGACGGTAGGTATACTTGTGGTGAGCATAGCATATTGTATAAACTTATCCAGTCAGTGTACACCTAAAACTAATGTAACATTGTGTGTCAACTATACTCAAATAAAACAAATTTACAAAACTAATCAATGATAATTTAAATCAGTTTGCAGTAATATATAATAATAAAATAAGGCATATAATCATTTGAAAAATAAAATCACTGTATTTACTTTTATGAATTAGAGTGAACTATTTTACATATTATCTGAAGATTTGTTTTTATGAATTTAGGGGTCATTTTCCATCAGGTTGTTCGAAAAATAGCATACTGGTATATTTGGATTTGTTTTTTTTTCCTCCATGATCAATCACTAATTTAAAAAATGCATATCTGCTAAGTCTTTTGTAGAATTATTAGTGAAAGTTTCAATTAAAATTTAACACACTGTATTTCAAATAATTTAATATGTAAGCTGATTGGTCTCAGGAAAGTTCCAATAGTCAAAGAAAAATGTAAGAAATGAAGAATGAAGAAATGAAGAAATGTAAGAAAAAAAATGTAAGAAATGAAAAATTTTCTTTGCTATGCTGTCATTCATTTCCTTGACTGAGTTTTGGAATAGGCTATCAGGTATTATGTAAAACATATAAAGTAAGTTAAGTCCCTGACTTTCTTATGCTTTTGTTACAGTGTAATAGATTTAGATGTGGAGACATTTGAAGTCTCCTTTTACAACAAATTTAAGTAGGAAAATGGAATTGAAAAAAGCCTTACTATTTCAGTCTATGTATCAGAGTTAATGAGAGGTTTGCAAATAATCTAAAGAGGCAAAACTTCCACCTCTCCATTTGGACTGCTTCCATAGAATAGAGAGAGCCAATTTTATAGGATATTTGGAATTGCTAGTATCTGGGATGGAAAACATAAAGACAACATCGTTCCCACCATCCTAAAATGTCTGGTCACATAATTACAATGAAATAATACTTAACTAAAGCTGTAATTTACTTGTTCTTCTCTATTTCACATTACTTCTTGGGAATAATATTCTTTTTTTTTTTTTTTTTATTTACAATATTTTATTTATTTTTTTTTTTTAACTTTTTATTTTTTATAAACATATATTTTTATCCCCAGGGGTACAGGTCTGTGAATCACCAGGTTTACACACTTCACAGCACTCACCAAAGCACATACCCTCCCCAATGTCCATAATCCCACCCCCTTCTCCCAAACCCCCTCCCCCCAGCAACCCTCAGTTTGTTTTGTGAGATTAAGAGTCACTTATGGTTTGTCTCCCTCCCAATCCCATCTTGTTTCATTTATTCTTCTCCTACCCACTTAAGCCTCCATGTTGCATCACCACTTCCTCATATCAGGGAGATCATATGATAGTTGTCTTTCTCTGCTTGACTTATTTTGCTAAGCATGATACGCTCTAGTTCCATCCACGTTGTCGCAAATGGCAAGATTTCATTTCTTTTGATGGCTGCATAGTATTCCATTGTGTATATATACCACATCTTCTTGATCCATTCATCTGTGGATGGACATCTAGGTTCTTTCCATAGTTTGGCTATTGTGGACATTGCTGCTATAAACATTCGGGTGCATGTGCCCCTTTGGATCACTACATTTGTATCTTTAGGGTAAATACCCAATAGTGCAATTGCTGGGTCATAGGGCAGTTCTATTTTCAACATTCTGAGGAACCTCCATGCTGTTTTCCAGAGTGGCTGCACCAGCTTGCATTCCCACCAACAGTGTAGGAGGGTTCCCCTTTCTCCACATCCTCGCCAGCATCTGTCATTTCCTGACTTGTTGATTTTAGCCATTCTGACTGGTGTGAGGTGATATCTCATTGTGGTTTTGATTTGTATTTCCCTGATGCCGAGTGATATGGAGCACTTTTTCATGTGTCTGTTGGCCATCTGGATGTCTTCTTTGCAGAAATGTCTGTTCATGTCCTCTGCCCATTTCTTGATTGGATTATTTGTTCTTTGGGTGTTGAGTTTGCTAAGTTCTTTATAGATTCTGGACACTAGTCCTTTATCTGATATGTCGTTTGCAAATATCTTCTCCCATTCTGTCAGTTGTCTTTTGATTTTGTTAACTGTTTCCTTTGCTGTGCAAAAGCTTTTGATCTTGATGAAATCCCAATAGTTCATTTTTTCCCTTGCTTCCCTTGCCTTTTGCGTTGTTCCTAGGAAGATGTTGCTGCGGCAGAGGTCGAAGAGGTTGCTGCCTGTGTTCTCCTCAAGGATTTTGATGGATTCCTTTCGCACATTGAGGTCCTTCATCCATTTTGAGTCTATTTTTGTGTGTGGTGTAAGGAAATGGTCCAATTTCATTTTTCTACATGTGGCTGTCCAATTTTCCCAGCACCATTTATTGAAGAGGCTGTCTTTTTTCCATTGGACATTCTTTCCTGCTTTGTCGAAGATGAGTTGACCATAGATTTGAGGGTCTATTTCTGGGCTCTCTATTCTGTTCCATTGATCTATGTGTCTGTTTTTGTGCCAGTACCATGCTGTCTTGATGATGACAGCTTTGTAATAGAGCTTGAAGTCCGGAATTGTGATGCCACCCACGTTGGCTTTCTTTTTCAATATCCCTTTGGCTATTCGAGGTCTTTTCTGGTTCCATATAAATTTTAGCATTATTTGTTCCATTTCTTTGAAAAAGATGGATGGTACTTTGATAGGAATTGCATTAAATGTGTAGATTGCTTTAGGTAGCATAGACATTTTCACAATATTTATTCTTCCAATCCAGGAGCATGGAACATTTTTCCATTTCTATATGTTGCCTCCAAGAAACTCATTTTAAGCCCGAAGACACCTCCAGATTTAAAGTGAGGGGGTGGAAAAGAATTTACCATGCTAATGGACATCAGAAGAAAGCAGGAGTGGCAATCCTTATATCAGATCAATTAGATTTTAAGCCAAAGACTATAATAAGAGATGAGGAAGGACACTATATCATACTCAAAGGGTCTGTCCAACAAGAAGATTTAACAATTTTAAATATCTATGCCCCCAACGTGGGAGCAGCCAACTATATAAGCCAATTAATAACAAAATCAAAGAAACACATCAACAACAATACAATAATAGTAGGGGACTTTAACACTCCCCTCACTGAAATGGACAGGTCATCCAAGCAAAAGATCAGCAAGGAAATAAAGGCCTTAAACGACACACTGGACCAGATGGACATCACAGATATATTCAGAACATTTCATCCCAAAGCAACAGAATACACATTCTTCTCTAGTGCACATGGAACATTCTCCAGAATAGATCACATCCTCGGTCCTAAATCAGGACTCAACCGGTATCAAAAGATTGGGATCATTCCCTGCATATTTTCAGACCACAATGCTCTAAAGCTAGAACTCAACCACAAAAGGAAGTTTGGAAAGAACCCAAATACATGGAGACTAAACAGCATCCTTCTAAAGAATGAATGGGTCAACCGGGAAATTAAAGAAGAATTGAAAAAAATCATGGAAACAAATGATAATGAAAATACAACAGTTCAAAATCTGTGGGACACAACAAAGGCAGTCCTGAGAGGAAAATATATAGCGGTACAAGCCTTTCTCAAGAAACAAGAAAAGTCTCAGGTACACAACCTAACCCTACACATAAAGGAGCTGGAGAAAGAACAAGAAAGAAACCCTAAGCCCAGCAGGAGAAGAGAAATCATAAAGATCAGAGCAGAAATCAATGAAATAGAAACCAAAAAAACAATAGAACAAATTAACGAAAGTAGGAGCTGGTTCTTTGAAAGAATTAATAAAATTGATAAACCCCTGGCCCGACTTATCAAAAAGAAAGAGAAAGGACCCAAATAAATAAAATCATGAATGAAAGAGGAGAGATCACAACTAACACCAAAGAAATACAAACTATTATAAGAACATACTATGAGCAACTCTACGGCAATAAATTTGACAATCTGGAAGAAATGGATGCATTCCGGGAATAATATTCTTTATCTTTAGCTAGATTACAGTAGTGAAGAGTGAAGAGTTAAGAAGAGTATTAGATTTTGTTCTTTACCCATAATTTTACATTGACATTATCTTCCAGCAATCTGAAGATGTTTTTATATATGATGTAAGATTGGGGGCTAACATTTGTATCCCAGATTGCTATTTAGTTTTTTAGTATCACTAATGGAATAATCCATTCTTTCCTCATTGATGTGAGAACATATGTATTATTCTTATATAAAAATGAAAATGTTGCTGTATTCTATTTCATTTCATTTGTTCATTCATTGAGCATATTGGTCTTGAATACCTACTTTGTATTAGGCATTATCTTAAAGTCGGAATACCTTAGTAGTTGAAACAGCCATTAAATAAATGTTTTACGGGGGCGCCTGGGTGGCTCAGTGGATTAAAGCCTCTGCCTTCGGCTCAGGTCATGATCCCGGGGTCCTGGGATCGAGCCCCGCATCGGGCTCTCTGCTCAGCAGAGAGCCTGCTTCCTCCTCTCTCTCTGCCTGCCTCTCTGCCTACTTGTGACCTCTGTCTGTCAAATAAATAAATAAATCTTTAAAATAAATAAATAAATAAATAAATAAATGTTTTACGTATCATATAAAATTACTAGTATTATAAGTGCCACAGAGGAGAGGTGTTTAATTCTATAAAAACTCAGTACAAAATATTTATCTTTTCCTGAATGTATTTTCTTAAGTATAGCATAAGATAGTGCCTTCTTTATTATTCTGTTACAAAGTTTCTTAGCTAGTTTTACTTTCTTTTGCAGATTAGTTTAAAAATTTATATTAGTTCCTGTTGAAATTGTGTTGAATTTTTGGATTAACTTTCTGACAATCAACATCTTTGTAATAATAAAGCTTTGTATCCAAAAACATATGTTTTTCATTTCTTATATTTTTCTTCTGTTCTTTAAAATAATTTTTATTGTGGTAAAATACATATAATGTAAAACCATCTTAACTATTTTTAACTGTGTATTTTGGTAGTATTAAATACATTCACATTGTTCTCAACTATTTGCCTCATCTAGCCACATAGCTCTTCATTTTGTAAGTCTGTACACGTTAACCATAAGTTTTCATTTTCCATCCCTGACCCCCAGGTCCCAGAATCACTTTTACCTTTTCTGTCATTTTGATTTTGATGACTCTCGGTTCCTCATAATCAGTAGAATCATACAGTATATGTCTTTTTATGACTGTCTAGTTTCATTAGCTTAATGTCTCCAAGCTTCTTCCATGTTGTAGCATATATTGTAGAATTTCCCACCTTGTTTTTGTTTTAAGATTTTTATTTATTTATTTGAGAGAGAGAATGAGAGAGGGAGAGAGAGAGAGCATGAGGGGGAGAGGGTCAGAGGGAGAAGCAAACTTCCCCATGAGCAGGGAGCCTGATGCGGGACTCAATCCTGTGACTCCAGGAACATGACTAAGCTAAAGGCAGTTGCTTAATCAACTGAGCCACCCAGGTGCCCCGATTTCCCACCGTTTTAAAGCTGAATAATAATAATAATAATCTATTGTATATCTACAGGCACACCTCAGAGATATTGCAGGTTTGGTTCCATAATAAAGTGACTACCATAATAGAATTTTGCAATAAAGTTGAGTCAAATGAATTTTTTGGATTCCCAGTGTATATAAAAGTTATGTTCACACTGTAATGTCTATTAAGTGTGAGTAGCACTATGTCTAAAAATGTAATGTGTAATAGCTTAAGTAATTTATTGCTAAAAATTGCTAACCTCATTTGTGCTAATCACAGATCACCATAAATATAATAATAATAAAAAGTTTGAAATATTGTTAGAATTACCAGAATGTGATACAGAGATAGGAAGTAAGCAAATGCAGTTGGGAAACTGGTAGACTTTTGATTGACACGGAGTTGCCATAGACCTTTATTTTTTAAAAACTCAGTATCTGTGAAGCACAATGAAGCAAAGCATAATAAAATGAAGTATGCCTGTGTACTACATTTTGTTTATGCTTTCATGTATAGATGGACACTTGAGTTCTTCCAAATTTTAGCTGTGGTGAATAATGCTACTGTGAATATGGGTATACAAATATTTGAGACCTTGCTTTCAATTCTTTTGGGTTTATACTAAAAGTAGAATTTATGGATTAGATAGCAGTTCTATTTTTAGTATTTTTGGGAGCACAATACTATTTTCCATAGCATATCTTAAATTTTTTTTTCACCAGCAATGCACATGGGTACCATTCTTTTAAATTCTTTCCAACACTTATTGTTTGTGTGCATGTATGTGTGTATATATGTGTTTTGCTTTCTTTTCTTTTTAAGATTTCATTTTTTTATTTGACAGACTGATCACAAGTAGGCAGAGAGGCAGGCAGAGAGAGAGAGGGAGAGAAGCAGGCTCCCTGCTGAGCAGAGAGCCGGATGCGGGGCTCGATCCCAGGACCCTGAGATCATGACCTGAGCCAAAGGCAGAGGATTAACCTACTGAGTCACCCAGGTGCCCCTGTTTTCATTTTTTAATATTAGCTCTCTTAATGACTGTGAGGTGGTATCATAATTTTGATTTGGATTTCCCTAGTGCTAAATGTATTGCGCATTTTTTCATGTGCTTACTGGGCATTCCATCTTCTTTGGAAAAATGTCCATTCAGGTCCTTCCCTATAACTGAGTCAGTTTGTTTGCTTTTGTTTTTTCAGTTTTAGGAGTTCTCTATACGTTCTGGATGTTAATCCTTTTTCAAGTAAATGCCTTGCAAATATTTTATTTCATTCTGTGAGTGGCTTTAGTAAAAAAAATACTGTCCTATTGATATTGTCCTCTGATGCACAAGATTTTTAATTTTCCTGGAGTAATTTTTCTACATTTTTTGTTACTTGTGCTTTTGCTGGCTATGTCTAAAAAACCATTGCCAAATCCAATGTTGTGAATCTTTTGTCCCAAGTCTTAAGAGTATAATTGTTAATTATATCCTTGATCCATTTTGAGTTAATTTTTTAAAAAGATATTTATTTATTTATTTAACAGAGAGATAGTGAGAGAGGGAACACAAGCAAGGGGAGTGGGAGAGGGAGAAGCAGGCTTCCCGCTGAGCAGGGAGCCTGATGTGGGGCTCCATCCCAGAACCCTGGGATCATGACCTGAGCCAAAGGCAGACACTTAATGACTGAGCCACCCAGAGGCTCCTTGAGTTAATTTTTGTGTAAGATTTGTTGTTTGGGTCCAACCTCATGCTTTTGCATGTAGGTATCCCATTTTTCCAGCATCAGTTGTTGAAAAGACTTTTCTTTCCATCGAATTGTCTTGGAATCCTTGTCAAATTAACCATATATGTGAGGATTTGTTTCCAGGCTTTCTTTTCTAATCCTTTGGTCTATGTGTTTGTCCTTATGCCAGGTCCATACTGTTCAATTACTGTAGCTTTGTAGTAAGTTTTTGAAATCAGGAGTGTGAGTCCTTCAGTTTTCGTTCTTTTTCAAGTTTGTTTTGACTGTTCACTGTCCCTTTAAATTGCTTATGATTTTTAGAATGGGTTTTCCTATTTCTGCAGAAAACAATATTGGGATTTATAGCAATTGCTTTGAACACATATTGCTTTAGTTAGTACTGACATTTTAACAACATTAAGTCTTCCTATGCTTGAATATGGGATATATTTCCATTTATTTATATTTTTAAAAATTTCTTTCAGCAGTATTTTAGTTTGTATTTTAATACATGTCTTTCACTTGCTTAATATAATTCTGAAATATTTTATTCTTTCTGATGCTATTGTGAATGGAATTGTTATGTTTCAGCTTTTTGTTCACGTGTAGAAGTGTGATTTGTGTGTCTGTGTGTATGTGCACATGCATTGACTTTGTGTCCCGCTATTTTGCCAAATTCATTCATTACTTCTAAGAGGTATTTTGTGTGTGTGTGTGTGTGTGTCTGTGTGTGTGTTATCTTTAGGATTTTCTACAGATAGATTATATTTGCAAACAGAAATCATCTCCTTGCTTTCCGGTTTGGATGCTTATCATGTCTTTTTCTTGCACAGTAGCTGTGGCTAGAACTTCAGTTTCTGTATTGAATAGAAGTGTTGAAAGTGGGCATTTTTGTCTTAAACTCAAACTTGGAAGAGAAGTTTTCAAACTTTCAACATTGAGTATGATGCTTGCTGTGTTTCTTCTGTTGGGTAGGTTTTTTTGTTTGTTTGTTTTGTTTTTTTCCAATTGGTGGGTAGTTTCTTTCTATTTTTATTTTATAGAGTGTTTTTATCATAAAAATGTTGAATTTGGGGTGCCTGGGTGGCTCAGTGGGTTAAAGCCTCTGCCTTCAGCCTGGGTCATGATCCCAGGGTCCCAAGATCAAGCCCCTCATCAGGCTCTCTGCTCAGTGGGGAGTCTGCTTTCCTTCCACTTTCTTTGCTTGCCTCTCTGCCTACTTGTGATCTCTGTCTGTTAAATAAATAAATAAAATCTTAAAAAATTAAAAAAAATCTTTTTTGAATTTTATCAGATGGCTTTTTCTACATCAATTGAGATGGTCCAGTGGATTTTTTTCCTTTCATTCTGTTAATGTAGCATATCACACTGATTTATTTTTGTTTGTTAAATCGTCCTTGCATTCCAAGAATAAATCCCATTTCATCATGATATATAATCCTTCCATATATACTGAAATCTGTTTGCTACCATTTTGAGGATTTTTGCATCAGTGTTCATAAGATCTATAGTTATGTAGTTTCTTTCTTTTGTAGTGTCTTTGACTGGCTTTGGTATCAAGGTAATGCTGACCTCATAAAACAAGATAGGATATATTTCTCCTTTTCAAATTTTTGGAGAAGTTTGGGAAATATTGGAAATAATTATTCTTTACATAAAATGGGTAGAATTCACCAGGAAACTCATCGGGTCTAGTGCTTTTCTTTGTTGGGAAATTTTTTGATTATTGATTTAAATATCTTTACTAGTTAGAGGTCTATTCTGATTTTTTTTCATGATTTCATTTTAGTAAGTTTTTTATTTCTAGGATTTTAAAATTTCATCTAGGTTATCTAATCTTTGGTGTACTATTGTTCATAGTACTGTGTTAGAAAAGAACATAAAAAGACATAAAAAGAATTCTTTTTATGTCTGTAGAATCAGTAGCAGTGTTCCACTTTCATTCCTCATTTTACTAATTTCAGTCTTTTTATAATGTTTTTTCAGTTTTCTTGATTTTTTTTTTTAAGAATCAACCTTGGTTTCATTGACTTTTCTCTGTTTGCCTTTTCTGTTTCATTTATTTCTGACTTAATTTTTATTATTTTCTTCCCTTCTGCTAGCTTTGCATTTAGTTTGTACTTTTTATAGTTGCTTAAGTTGTAAAAGAAGATTGTTCATTTGAGATATTTCTTGTTTTTAATAATGTCTACATCATAACTATAAATCTCCCTCTTGGTATTGCTTTTGCTGCATCTCCCAAGTTTTGCTATGTTGTATTTTCATTATATTCCTCTCTAATTATTTTCTCATTTCCCTTGTGATTTCTTTTTTGATCCATTGGTTATTTAAGATTATACTGTTACATTTGCATTATTTTGTGAATTTTCCAATTTTTCTTTCATTTTTGATTTTCAACTTTACCCTTTTAAAATCTATTGAGAGATAATTCATGTTTTAACATATAGTCTCTCCTGGAAAATGTCCTTGTGTGCACTTGAGAGGTATGTGTATTCTGTATTTGATTATTTGATTGATAGAGTATTCTGCAAATATCTTTTTGACCTGTTTCCTTTATTATGTTGTTCAGTGTCCTGTGTTTGTTTACTTATCTTCTGTCTGGTTGGTCTGTTCATTGTTGTGAGTGTAATATTGAAGTCTCCAACTATTGTAGTACAACTCTTTATTTCTCCATTCAGTTCTGTCACTTTTTGCTTCTCATTTTCTGATTGTAATTGTTATAGTCTATTGCTGTATTGAACCTTTATTAATATATAATGTTATTCTTTGACTCTTATAACATTTTTAAAAATTTAAAATATTTCGTCTGAAATTAGTATTGTCACCCTTCTCTGTTTTGGTTACTATTTGCGTAGAATATCTTTTTCACTTCCAACCTGTTTGTCTCTCTAGATCTCCTGCTGGTCTCTTACAGAAAACAAGTAGTTGAGTCCTGTGTTTTTATCCATTTTGCCAATTTCTGTCTTTTGATTGGACACTAAAATAAACTTACATTTTAAGTGATTACTGTTAAGTATGGATTTTTGTCATATTGCTGTTTGCTTTCTAAATGTTTTTCAGTTTCTTTAGGCCCTTGTTTTTGTCATTATATCTTCTTTTGTGTTTCGTAGATTTTTTTTTTTTTAAAGATTTTATTTATTTGTTTGACAGAGAGAGATTACAAGTAGGCAGAGAGGCAGGCAGAGAGAGAGAGGAGGAAGCAGGCTCCTTGCTGAGCAGAGAGCCCGATGCGGGACTCGATCCCAGGAACCTGGGATCATGACCTGAGCTGAAGGCAGTGGCTTAACCCACTGAGCCACCCAGGCGGCCCCTCGTAGATTTTTTTGTAGTGAAATTTATAAATCTGTTTGTATGTTCTATACCTATTTTCTTCATGGTGTCCCTGGGGAATGTATTTAAAATCCTGAAGTAATAACATTCATAATAGAATTTATACAGCCTTAACTTCAGTAACTTACAAAAACTCTGTCTCTTTACAGCTGCACCATACCCCCTTTAGTTGTTCATGTCTTGAAATTACATTTTTAATACATTGTGTGCACAACACCATAAACTAATAATTTTTAAAAATGCATTAGTCTCAAGTTATATGGAAAAGAATATTTTGAGTTAAAATCTAAAGTTACAGTAGTATTGAGTTCACACTAATTGTTTCTTTAACTTAGTCTCTTAAATCATGTAGGTAACAAAAAGTATAGCTTCAATGATGCTAATTTCATGATTTTCCCTGTATCAACCATTATTGGGATCTGTATTTCTCCATACGGTTGTGAGTTACTGTCCATTGTCCTTTTAAACTTAAAGGACTCCCTTGGGCATTTATTGCAGGGCAAGCCTTTTGATCATGAATTGCCTCAACCTTTGTTTATGTGGGAATATATTAATTTCTTTCTCACTTTTATAGATAGTTTAGCAGGATAATGGTTTCCTGGTTAATAATTCTTTTTTCCCTTTTAGCATTTTGAACATATTGGCCCACTCTGTTTTGGCCTCCAGTGTTTTTTCTTTTTTGTTTGTTTTGTTTTTGTTTTTGTTTTTTATGTTCAATTAGCCAGCATACAATACATCGTTAATTTTTTAGGTAGTGTTCAATGATTCATTAGTTATGTATAACACGGAGTGCTCGGTGCCAGTGCTCAAAGTTTTTGATAAGAAATTTGTTGATAATCTTATTGAAGATCCCTTGTATATCATGATTTCCTTCTTTAATGCTGCTGTTAAGATTCTCTTTTTGTCTCTCAAAGTTTTATTGTAACGGTGTGGGTCTGTGAAGTCATTTTACTTGGAGTTTGTTGAGCTTATTGGATGTTTATATTTGTATCTGTCATCAAATTTGGGAAAATTTCAACCATTATTTCTTCAAATATTCCCTCTGCTCCTTTCTGTCACTGTTCTTCTTGGACTCTCTCAATATGTATGTTATTGACTTTGTGATGTCCCTTCAGTTCTTTAGATTCTGTTCATTTTTCTTCTGACGTCTTTTCTAAAACTTTCCTTAGCCATTCAGTCACTTTAAATTTTCCTCTACATACAGAATTATTTTTGGATTTCCTAGTCCTTAAAAGTTGGCTCTTGAAAGGGGAAAAAGGTGAAAAATGAAGTGTGGAGGAGAAGGAAAGAACCCCAGCTCTTTAAATCCCTTGGAAGTCACTTTAGCCAGAGGGAGAGGTGCTTGCAACAATGGGAAAATAAGCTTTTTTCCCCCTTTTTGGGCAAAATATTTATTCAGTATTGTTTATCCTCAAACAATGAATGTTTCATTATGATGAAAGAAGTTAATGTTTGTAGAACACCTTGCAGATTATGTAGCAGTTCAAACTTTATATATAGAGTCTGTAGGATAGGTAGGTATTTGGTTTGTTTTTTTAAATGAGAAATCAAGGCTGAAGTAATATTTTTATTCACTTATTAGTGGAATACACCTGAAATTAGTGATTGAAAGACCAGCATTTTTATTTTATCTCTCATGAGGCAAATGATCTTGGCTAAGTCACTCTTTATGACTTTGTGAAATTAACATTTTTAAAGTGGAGCACAGGATTCTAGATCGTGAGCTGTGGTTCAGTAACACAACAAGAAAAACTGAAATAAAGGCATTTATCACAGGTCTTGGAGGAAGTACCTGGCATACCTCAAGGTCCTACATGGGCAGGTAAAGGCAGAGTGCCTAACAAAGAAAGTCAGGATCTGGAGCCCATGCTTTCATTAGGGTCCAAGAGTAGACTGCTTTGTGTTTCCTGCATTATGGCCAAATAGATCATTTCAAACCAAAAGAATGGGGTTTGGGCTACTTTCATAGGGATCTTCCTAAGGGGTGCAAAAGGATACAGGTGCTGGGAGGCAGGGGAGACTCTTGATCACAAGGGTTGTTTGGGGGAATTTGTATCAGGAATTTATATTTGCTTATGATCTGAAGCTGCTGTGTAGAACATGTGCTTGCATAAAGGGGCTAATGTTAGTTGAAGGTCTCTGTAGGCTACACAACATGGGTGCTGAGGCAGCAGCATCATGAAGTAGCTTAGTTAACTTCTGAAATCATTTATACTTTCTGAGATTTAATGACTTCATCTGAAAAATTAAAAGACAGTATATAAGCTCTCCCTCATAAAAATTATTGATGAAAACCACCAGCAGTCACAAACTGTTTTATAAGACTTAGTAATAAATGAAATATATTATGAAAAAGTGAAATATAAAATCAATAGAAAGACAAAAGAAATACATATTTAAGAAACCATGGAAATAATATCTGTTGATTACTTCATGCAGGATCATAATAAGCATTTTATATTTCAGTGCAATTGAAATTTAGTGTATTCATTAAGGAACTGCTTTATCTTAAAATTTTTTGCGTGTGTTAAACTAATTCTTGTGACCAGTGTGTTGGTAATTTTATTACCTATTCATTTTTTCTTATTTTATGTCTTGAATGTCTAGGTTGTTACTAGCTTTCAAGGATGACTTTTTGAAAAAAACAAAAAGACTGCGAAATTTAATAGAACTATTTGTGGGATTGGCTTACATGTTTGTGGCTTATATGTATGTGTATGTGTATTACTTTAATGGATTCCTTTATCAGAACTGATGTGTAGGATATTAATGTGTGTTTTTATTTTGACCATATTATTAAAAGCCCTCATGTACTTGAGGTGCAGTACATATAAGCTTGAAAATATATTAAGTTATGCTGATTTCTAGATAATAAGATATGTTATTAGAGAAAGAATAGATTCCTATTTTATTGTAGGCTTTGTGCCATAAATCTGACAGAATATTGAGGGGAAAAACTATATAAACTTTTTCTTTCTGTTACTTTAGTTCACTATATTTGGAAGGATGAGACATTTCACCTTAAATCATAATATATTAAAACATAATACAACTTTAATTATTTACTCAATGACTCTTATTCACAGATGAGGAAACTGAGATCCTTAGAGGGAGAGTAATTTAATCAGGATTATGGAGCTGATAACAATAGATAGCATTGCAAAGACAACTCAGATTCTTTGGACTTTTAGTCCACTGCTCTTTCTTGGTACTTAAACTATTTTTTTTAGCTTTCTTTTTCCTCACGTAATGTATATTCCCACTATTGAGGTTCTTTTGAGTTGAAAGGGTAAGGGATTCCTTCAGATGATATGAATTTACAGTAAAAATCAAATAGGAAGTACAGACAAATAGACCACTATCCCAGCAGCTACAGAGTAAGTTCTTTAAACTTGTACCCAAGCATTCATAACCACATTATTTATAATGGCCAAAACATGGAGAAAAATGTATATCAGTTGAGTTTTGTTATAGATAAAATGGTATAATTTGATCTTAGGGAAATGTTGGCAGAGTAGAAGAATCCTAGGATCATTGTATTGTCCAGTAAATAGAACTAAATAATTATCAAGTCATCTCAGATACCCCAGAAATTGACCTGAAGACTGTCAGAACAAACTCCACGACTAAAGATAGAGAAGAGGATACGTTGAAGAAGTTATGACATGCAGAGATGAGGTTTAGGAGTGAAACAGATTGTGGCCACTGTAGTGGAGAGGTATCTATTGTAGAGGAGAACAGTGAGAGACAGACTTGTACAAAGGGGAATACACAGGGAAAACAAACCCCCATAGCAATTGGCTTGGAAAATGAGAGGTCCCAAATTTTGTGAATTCTTGAAATCAGTAGGGCAAAAAGCCCAGAGTTCTAAAAGTCAGCAGACTTGACTTGGGGAGATCCTGAAGGACATTGGGGCTGCTCTTGCACAAAAGGCAGGCAAACAGCTCATGGACGTACAGCATGGAAAAGCGATCTAAAGAGCACCTGGGGCACATAGTGGGGAGGTTAGTTGCTTCTCTTAGAATGTGTTTCAGATAGACCACATTAATAGAGAGAACTCTGGGAACAAAGGAATTGGCTGGTGCCATTTCCCTCTTCTGCCCTTCAGCATAAGCTCAGGTTGCCTACAGGAACCAGTGCAGTACTGACATTCATAACCTATCTTGCCTACACCAACCCGTCCACCACCCCACTAAAATGAAACTACCCCTCTCATTCATGCATGCCTCAGTCCCAGCTTGGTGGGATTCCTCCCCCAAAGGTTACCCACACCCCTTCTCACACCTCATCTCCTGATGTGGGAGTTTTGTGGAGCCTTGGTTCTGGAGGTGGTGGCAACAGGTCTCATTTCACAAACAGAGCACACTTAGTTAAAATGTGCCATGTTCAGGCCAGGGACCAAATACTGCCCACAACAGGCAAGGAGAGCTTCTGCAGAGGACTGGCTTTAAGGATAAATCAGCCAGGATATAATAGTAGAGCACATGCAGCACACCTTAGAGAGACTTCCAGAAGCCCCAGGCCCTGGGGAATAGGGGACACAACACATCAGAGCACTACAGGACCTCTTCTTCATAAGTCTGCTACTCTCAAGAGTAGGAGACAGCTGAATTTTCTTCTTTCTTTCTTTTTAAAGAAGATTTATTTTCTTTATTTGAGTGAGAGAAAGAACTGAGTGGGAAGAGGAGCAGAGGGAGAGAAAAAGAATTCTCAAGCACACTCCCTTCTGAGCACAGAGCCCAACATGGGGCTCAATCTCAGGAACCTGAGGTCATGACCTGAGCTGAAATCAAGAGTAAAACTCTTAACTGACTGTGCCGACCAGGCATCCCTGAATTTTCTAACACTGAAAAACAGGCACAGAGACTTAGACAAACTGAGAAGACTGAGAAATTTATCCCAAATGGAAGGACAAAAGGACAAAGCCACAGCCAGGGACCTAAGCAAAACAGATAAAAGCAACATACCTAATAGAGAATTTAAAGTAATGGTCATAAGGATAGTCACTGGACTTGAGAAAAGAGTGGAAGACATGATGAGACATGTGACACAGAGATAAAGAATAATATAAGAGAAATATAAAGGGATTGGTAAAATGAAAAACATACTTCATGGAATAAACAGGCTGGAAGAAGCAGAGGAATGAAGTAATGATATAGAAGACAGAGTAATGGGAAGTAATCAAGCTGTACAAATGAGAGAAAAAAGAATCATACAAAACAAGGAAAGATTTAGGGAAGTTCTGACTCCATCATAAGTATTAACATTTTTATTATAGGAGTCCCAGAAAAAGAGAATGATAAGGGGTAGAAAATGTTTTTGAAGAACTAATAGCTGTAAACTTCCATAATCTGGAAGGAAACAGGTATTCAGATCTAGAAGACACAGAGAATGCTCATCAAAGTGAACAAAAACAGATCTACACCAAGATATTTTGTCATTAAACTGGCAGAATGTAGTGATAAAAAAAATTTTAAAGCAACAAAAGAAGACAGTAACTTATAAGGGAAAACCCATAAGGCTAGAAGGGAATTTCTCAGCTATAACTTGCCAAGCCAGGAGGAAATGGCATGATATCTTTAAAATGCTGAATGGGAAAAATCTGCAGCCAAGGCTCCACTATGCAGTATGGGTTTCCTTCAGAATAGGAGAGATAAAGAGTTACCCAAACAAAAATGAAGGGAGTTTATGACCACTGAACCAGCCTTGCAAGAAATACTAAAGGGGACTCGTTGATTGGAAAAGAGAGGCCAGAAGTGAAAGTATAAAGGTAGTAAACACAAAGCAGTAAAAATGAATGTTTCTGTAAAAATCAGGGAACTCAAAAAATAAAACAATGTGAAATATGATACCATAAGTCTTAAATGTGGGAATAGAGGAGTAAAGAATTGGTTCCAGCTTGTACAACCATCAACTTAACAGAGAATGCTATATAGAGAAGAGGTTATATACAAACCCAATGGTAACCATATATCAAAAGCCACTAATAGATATGCAGAGAATAAAGAGAAAAAATCCAAATATATTCCTAAAGAAAATTAAGAAACCATGACAGAGAGAAAGACATGAAAGGATCAAAGAATGTCTTTGGAAACAAACATAAAATGTCCAGAATTAGTAAATCCATAGAGACAGAAGTTGATTGGTGTAGCCTGGGGTAGAGTAAAGGCTAGGAGAGGACACAGAAATGGAGAATGGCTCTTAGTAAATAAGAGAGGGGGTCTTTTTTAGGTGATGAAAATGTTTTAAAATTAGATTGTGGTGATGGTTTCACAGCTGTGAATATACTGAAAACCACTTAAGTATACACTTTAATTAGGTGAATTTTATGGTAATGTTATTTATATCTCAATACTGTTAAAAATAATTTTTGGAATAATCTGAAGACTTAGTTGTCTTGTGGTATGACACATTACTCATTATTCTAATCTTAACACTGTCAGTTTTGTGACTTGACTCCCTTCTGCTTGTTTCTCATTTGTTTCCTACACTTGTTTCTCATTTGTTTCCTACACTTCTCTCCATGTCTTCCTCACTTCCCCATTCAATTTTTCTCTTGCCATCAAGAGTAGGAACCTTTGGGATGCCTGGGTGGCTCAGTTGGTTAAGCAGCTGCCTTCGGCTCAGGTCATGATCCTGGGATCGAGTCCCACATCGGGCTCCTTGCTCAGCAGGGAGCCTGCTTCTCCCTCTGCCTCTGCCTGCCATTCTGTCTGCCTGTGCTCGCTCTCTCCTCCTCTCTCTCTTTGATAAATAAATAAAATCTTTAAAAAAAAAAGAGTAGGAACCTTTTCTTTCTGTCATATGACACTGATTTGCTGTGATAGGAAGTTTCTTTTTAAATAAATCTATGAAGTAGAAATATATATTAACTTAAAGTAATAGATGACAGCTTAACCAGAACAAAAACAACACAACTTGGGAAGATAGTAGTTAAGTGGGTAACATTTGGTCCACACTGGTCTAGGACAGAATAAGCTTTCAATAAGATTTGTTTAGTGTCACACTTCCCCTATTTTAAAGATGAAATTGGTGCTTGAATATCTACACAAGGAAACCACAGATTTGAATTTGAGGGTCACATAAATAGGATTTGCAGACAAGGACTTGATTCCAGATCTTTATTATCCTATACTAAACCTTGTTTATTATTGAGTACCATTGTCCAAATGGCCACACTAAAACATCATTTTGCCCCACAAAACCTGTTTAAAACATTTGTCTGTAGCAAGTTACTCTGTTGTCTTTTACATAGCAGTTTTCATAACAGTGTAAAGAGAATGAATTTGAAGGGTTCTGCCGACTAGAATACTAGATTACAGTGTTTGAGCAGAGGATTCCCCACATTCCAGTTTTGTGGATATACTTTACATACAGAATTGCATTCATTTAAAGTATACAGTGTAATGTTTTGACTTAAACTTACTGAGAAATAATGACCTTAAGTTTAGTTAACATCTATCATTTCATATAGATTTGAAAAAAAAAAAAGAAATAGAAAAAATGTTTTTCTCTTACGAAGAAAATTTTTAGGACTTACTGCTTTAACAACTTTCAGACATTCTCTATGTTAATATTAACTATGTTCATCCTATTGCACATTATATCCCTAGTTGTTTTAAATTTATAATTGGAAGGGTATACCTTTTGACTACCTTTATTTGGTTTATCTTTTCCTCATCTCTTGCATTTGGTAACCATAAATTGGATATCTTTTTCTAGGACTTTGTTTTTTTAAATTTCAGATTCAACTTTTAAGTGATATCACTTTGTCTTTCTCTGACTCATTTCACTTAGCATTATGCAGTCAAGGTATATCCATGTTGTGTCAAATGGCAGAATTTCCCTTTTTATGGCTGAATAATATTCCAGTGTATGTATATGTGTGTGTGTGTATGTATTCCACAGCTTATTTACCCATTCATCCATTGATGGACACTTAGATTGTTCCTATGTCTTGGCTATTGTAAATAAAAATTGCTGTCAGCCTGGAGGCACAGTTATGTCTTTGACACAGTGTTTTTGTTTCCTTAACTTATATTTCCAGAATTGGAATTTCTGGGTCATATACTAGTTCAGTTTTTAATTTTCTGAGGAACCTCCATAATGTTTTTTTTAGTAGCTATTCCAATTTACAATCCCACCAGCAGTTCACAAAGGTTCATTCTGTCTGCATCCTCTCCAGCATTTGTTATCTCTTCTCTTTTTGATGAGAGCCAACTTAGTGGGCTTGAGGTGATATCCTTTTATGGTTTTGATTTACTATTCCCTAATTATTACTGATATTGAGACATTTTCATGTGTCTGTTTGGACATTCATATCTCTTCTTTATTAAAATATCTATTTAGTTTCTTTGCCCATTTTTTAATTGGATTCTTTTTTTATTTTTTACTACTGAATTGTATAAGTTCTTAATATATTTTGGATGTTAACCCCTTTCTGTTATATAGGTTGTCTTTTTATTTGTTGATAATTTCTTCTGCTCTGCAGAAGCCTTTTATTTAGATGTAGTCCCACGCCTTTATTTTTTATTTTGTTGCTTGTATCCCTAAAATCAACATCCAAAAAATCTGTCAAGCTTCCTTTTTTATTTTCTTCTAGCAGTTTTATGCTTTCTGATCTTATATTTAAGCTCCAGCTTCATTTTTTTGAGTGATGTAAGATGAAGGTCTAATTTCATTCTTCCACATGTGAATGTCCAATTTTTCCAGGACAATTTATTGAGGAGACTTTTTCTCCACTGACTATTTTTGGCTCCTTTGTCAAGTATGAATTAACTGTATATGCATATTTTTATTTTTCAGCTCTTTGTTCTGTTTGTGTATCTGTTTTTATGTCAATATTGTGTGTTTTCATTCTTACAGCTTTCTAATATAGCTTGAAAGCAGGAAGTGTAATGTCTCTTGCTTTGTTTTTCTTTAGATTACTTTGCTTATTTGGTGGCAAATTTTTATGGTGATTCCATAAAATTCCATAAAAATTTTAGGATTGTTTTTTCTGTTCTCAAAAATGCCATTAGAATCTTGATAGGATTACATTAAATTTGTAGACATCCTTAGGTAGTACAGACATTTTAACAATAGTAATTCTCTTAATCCATGAACATGGGATACTTTTATGTTTATTATGTCTTTTTAAAATTTCTTTAATCAATGTCTTTTAGTTTGCAGTGTAGAGATCTTTCATTTCCTTTTAAATTTATTCCTACATATTTTATTTTTTTATTCTATTGTAAATAGAATCATTTCCTTTATTTCTTTTTTCCTTTTTTTTTTTAAGATTTTATTTATTTATTTGACAGAAATCACAAGTAGGCAGAGAGGCAGGCAGAGAGAGAGAGGAGAAAGCAGGCTTCCTGCTGAGCAGAGAGTCCGATGTGGGGCTCGATCCCAGGACCCTAGGATCACGACCTGAGTCAAAGGCAGAGGCTTAACCCACTGAGCCACCCAGATGCCCCTCATTTCCTTTATTTCTTTATCAAATTGTTGTTATTGTGTAGAAACACTCCTGATTTTTTTGTGTTAATTTTTTATCTAGAAACTTTATTAAATTTGCTGATAGATATAGCAGATTTTTGGTGGGTTCTTTAGGATTTTCTATACATAAAATCATGTCACCTAGAAATAGGACTAATTCTGCTGCTTTTCTAGTTCTGATGGTTTTTATTTTTTTTCTTCCCTGATTATTTTCTCTTTGCAGGATTACATTGAATAGGAGTTGAATGAGAGCAGGTACTTTGGTCTTGTTCTTGATTTTAGAGGAAAAGCTTTCAACTTTTCACCATTAAATATGAAGTTAGTTGTAGACTTATCATTTATATTTTTTATTATGTTGAAGTATATTCTTTCTACATCTTATTTGGTAAGGGCTTTATCATGAAATGTTGAATTTTATCAAATGATTTTTCTATATCTTTGTTGAGAGGATCATATGACTTTTCCCTTTCATTCTTTTAATGTGATGGATCACATTTAATTTACATATGTTGAAATATCCTTGTATCTCAGGGATAAATCCCACTTGATTATAGTGAGTGATCCTTTTAATGTGTTGCTCAATTTAGTTTGCTACTATTTTATTAAGAATCTTTCTGTCTGGGGTACCTGGGTGGCTCAGTTCACTAAGTTTGGCTCATGTCATGATCTCAGGATCCTCATTGGGTTCCCTGCTCAGCTGGGGGTCTGCTTCTCTGTCTGCCATTCCCCCTGCTTGTGCTTGCTCCCTTGCTCTCTACTTCTCCCTCTCTCTCAAATAAAGTCTTAAAAAAAAAAAAAGAATCTTCATATTCATTTGTGATTGGCCTGTAGTTATTTTTTAGTGTCCTTTTTTGTTTTTGGTATCAGCATCATACTGGCCCAATAAAATAAGTTTGGGGTGTTTCCTCCTCTTTGACTTTTTGTAAGAGTTTTAGAAAATCTCATGTTAATTCTTCTTTAAATGTTTGTAAAATTTACTAGTGAAGCTCTCTGGCTTTCCTATGGGCTTTTCTGCATCTGTATCTTTCGGGTAAATATCCATTAGTGCAATGGCAGGGTCATAGGGAAGTTCTATTTTTAATTTCTTGAGGAATCTCCACACTGTTTTCCAAAGTGGCTGCACCAACTTGGATTCCCACCAACAATGGAAGAGGGTTCCCCTTTCTTCACATCCTCTCCAACACATGAAAACATTATTTAGTATCAAGAATGAAAGAGAAAATATCACTGTAGCTTCCACTGTTATTAAAAGGATAGTAAAGGAATCTTGTTACCTTAGATGAAATGGACAAATTCCCTAAAAATGCAAATCACGAAAATTTAGACAAGAATAAATTAAAAAATCTCAGTAGTTTTGTAATCAGATAAATAAATTATTTTTAAGATTTAATTTATTTATTTGACAGAGATCACAAGTAGGCAGAGAGGCAAGCAGAGAGAGGAGGAAGCAGGCTCCCTGCTGAGCAGAATCTGATGCAGGGCTTGATCTTAGGACCCTGGGATCATGACCTGAGCCGAAGGCAGAAGCTTTAACCCACTGAGCCAACTAAGTGCCCCCAGATAAATAAATTCAATTACTAATTAAAAACCTTCATAACAAATAAATTCCAGTCAGCTTTATTAGACCACCATTATCCTGATACCCAAACCAAAATATTACAGGAAAACTTCAAATCACTATCTCATGAACATAAAGTGTGAAAATTTTTAGGTAAATATCAGCAAACCTAACCCAGCGGTATATATAAAGGATAATACATGAAGACTAAGAAGAATTTATTCAGCAATATGTATTTATTTTAGCATTTTAAAAAACCTATCAATATATTTCTTCACATTAACATGATAAAGGTAAAATTCATAATCATCTTAGAGATATGTGATAAAAAGCATGTGATAAAATTAAATATTCATAATAAAATTTCTCAGAATACTATCAATGGAAATATGCCTAAACTGATTAAGATCACTTATGCAAACCTACATATAATATCATAATTAATGGAAAGACAACATTTTCCACCTGAAGATCAAGAACAAGGCTTGGTGTTTACTCTTACCATTTCCCTTCTGCATAGTACTGTAAGTCCTAAACAGTGCAGGAAAGCAAGCTGAATAGATGCAAAACATTCCAGTTGAAAAGAAAGAAGTAAAATTGTCTTTATTCATAAATTACAGAATCTTGTATAGGCAAAATGCCCAAAATGATTATAATACTACCAGACCCAGTAAAAGAATCTGTCAAGGTCATAGGATACAAAGTTAATAAACAAATTAATGTATTTCTGTATCTCAGCAGTGAAAAATTAGTAACTGAAATTTGTTATTCACTATTATCACGACACGGAAGCAACTTAAATATCCATTTATGGGTGTATGGGTGTATGGATATACATACAGTGATATATTTTTTTTTAATTAAGGTTTTTGTTTTTATCTGTTTTAGAGAGGGCATGTGTGAACAGGGGGAGGGGAAGAGAGAGAGGGAGAGAAATCTCAAGGAGACAGCACATAGCCTTGATCAATGCAGGGCTTGAGCTTATGATCTTGAGATCATAACCCAAACTGAAACTAAGACTCGGAAGCTAACCAGCTGAGCCACCCAGGTGCCCCTACAATGATATATTTTTCAGCTTTAAAAATGAAAGAAATCCTGCCATTTGTGGCAACATAAATGAACCTGGAAGACATTATCCTAAGTGAAATAAGCAAGACACAAAGGAAAAATACATGATACCATTTATATGAGAAATCTAACATAGTCAGACTCCTAGAAGTAGAGAACAGAATGGTGATTGTAAGGGTCTAGGTGGAAGGAAAAACAGGGAAGTATTAGTCAAAGGGTACAGAATTTCAGTTATCTAAAACAAATAATTTTATAGAACTACTATAGAGCATAATGCCCACAGTTAATTCTGTATTATATACTTTAGAGTTTGCTGAGAGGCTCGATCTTATGTTAAATAATTCGATCACAAAAAATAATAAAAGAGGGCCAGAAGAAATGTTTGGAGGTGATGGCTATATTTATGGCACCAGTTGTGATGATGATTTCATGGAGATGGATAAGTACGGGTTTCCAATTTCATCAAATTGTATGCATTAAGTATGTGTAGCTTTTTGTATATCAGTCATACCTCATAAAATCATTTAAAAATGAAATTAAAAGCAAGACCATTTATAATATGATTTAAAAACATACAGTAGGCATAAACTGAAAATATAACAACTTTGTACAGTGAAAATTACAAAATGCTTCTGAGAGAAAATATCAAAATATAAAGAGATATATGCTACTGTAATTTATTGTAATCTCTCTCCAAATTGATTTGTAGTTGAATGCAATCCCAATGAAAATCACAGCAATTGTCTTTTAAAAATAGAAACTGGCATGCCTATTCTGAAAATTTTATGTGGACAGAAAATAGATTTTAAAAAGAATAAAGTTGGAACCTTTACACTATCTGAATTCTAGACTTCTTATAAAAAGTGAAACGCTACGTTATTCAAAACAGTGTGGTAGTGGCAGAAGGATAGACCTACCTCAGTGGAATAGAATAGAGTCTACAAATAGACCCACAGAAATGGCCAACTTATTATCTGCACAGATGCCAGGTAATTCAGTGATGAATGGATACCATTTTGACTATGCTGGATCAACTGAAAATTTATATTGAAGAAAATGACTGGGTAGGCCACAGACTAGTAGAATATGTTTGTAGAACCTATGCCTGAGAAAGGAATTGTAAAAGAATATCTATATAGCTATTAGGCTGCAATTATATAAAGTTAAGCCAACTAATAAAAAATTGGCAAAACCCTGGGCATTTTACAAAGGAAGGCATCTGAAATGACTGATTAGCACACGAAAACTGCTGAACGTCATTAGCCTTGAGGAAGTATATAGGTAACTCTAATGAGATACAGTTACACTCAGTAACAATTGCCTGTTCTTAAGATTCTTATCTCTTTGATTCTCCCTGCATTTGCTGTGGCCTTATTCCTCTTCTCACTCCCTTTTTTTCTGTCTTGCAGTTTCTGATTACTTGGGCTTCTCTTCCTTCATTGCTTGAGTTTATTGTCTTCCTTCTACGTTTCTTTACTTCCACCTGTCCTCCTTCCTCTTGACTTTTTCGGTTTTCTGAGAGAATAAATACAATCACTACTTTATTATAGAGAAAAACTATTTTGTTGTTCTACCTCATTGTCTGCAGGCTTGTCCATAAATACATCCCTCTAGGTTAGGCATTGTACCCAATTAGTTAGGGCCCGAGTTTTGAGACTGTTAGGGTAAAGTAAAATGCCTGTTTCGTTGCTTTATGACCAGTGCCTAGACCAATACTTGTCACAGTCAGGTGTTCAGTAAATACCTGTTGAATGAATGAGCTACTTTGGAGAATGAAGTTGAATGTGCCTGCTTCACTTGTAAGAGTGCACGTGGCGCGTTCAGCATATGATCCTTACAAAATGAGAGTTTCAGGGAATTCTGTGATTTCTTCTTCTTCATAAACATCTAGAATAGCCCAATACTTCAGAGCACTGACCCTGAAATCTTAGCTTAAATCTCAGTAGGCAGTTTTACTATGTCTGTGACCTTGAGCACATTACTTTATTCATCTCTTAGGATTTCATTTTCCTTACCTGTAAATGGAAATAACATTGCCAAACTCATAGTATTATTGTAGGGATTAAATAATTTACTGATGCCAAGTTCCCAGGAGAGTAGATGTCATCAGTATGATTGGGGGGGTGTTCATAATCGTTACTGTTATGATTAGGATTATTATCATTATTATTACTACTACCATTGTGTTTAGAGGGAAACAGCATTACTCATGTCAGGAACACAATGGAAGTCAGAATCTTCAGAGCCCATAATGTCTTTAACCGTGCAGTTTTTTAGGCAAGGCTTTTTCCCTTTTTTCTCTCACCCTGTTACTTTTTTTACAGAAAGAACTCAATTACAGAGGTATTTAAACACTAGAAATCGTTTTGGAATCTTACAAAAAGACTTTGAAGTCTATAACTTTGCTCCATGTCTGCTTCATCCAAATTTCCCTTTGTTGTAACCTCTGTGTATTTTTCATTCTAAATTCTAGGCCCCTCCCTTAGAGGACAGGCATGCTCAGTGCCCTTAACCCTCACATCTCTGATGCTGTCATTCATATCTTTTTTGGGGAACCTTTAATTATCAATCCCAGAACATCCTATAAATCTTCATTAGGAAATTCCTTCTGAACTTTTGCTGAAAAGTAGTTACTGTGCACTGTGTGTGTAGCAGCTGTTTGCCTAAGTTAAAAAAAGTTGACCGTTTTAATTTGCTTTAAAAATATCCACTGGCACTGGTTCTCATTACAGATGTGTGGTTGTAACATTTCATTTTTAAAATGTGTATCCATCTTTTTTCAGTTCTAAAGGAGTCCAAAGAAACCATCTAAAACCTTAAAAATAACCACTAAACCTACAGTGTTTTTGGTTTTTAAAAATTCTCAAGGGAGGACATTTTTTATCTTGGACTTAAGCTTCATACAGGGTGGCCCATTTAAAAGAGGCCCTGTACACAGCCACATTATTAAATGGGAACTGTTTTAAATGGGCCACCCTGTAAATCAGGTTTTTTTTTTTCCAATGGATATTTACTTCTTTGCACACTTGTGAGTTTAGTTCAAGTTTTCAGTTACTGTGCTTGATAAGCGGCGATGAAATTTAAATTTGGGCACCCAGATGACATCTAATGCACAAATCTGAGTTCAGAGACATTAAGAAATTTGTAGGTTCATATTCTGAGAGAGCATGTTTGGAACTCTTTGAAAATTTGGCCAACATTCTATGCGAATCTCAGTTTTCAAAACATTTTTTTAATGGATGAAATACAAATAAACTGAAAATGGAAACTTTAACATAAACAGCTGAATGCAGCTTTGGACTTTATTTTACTGGAAATCTTTAAAAACAGGAAAGATGTCCACTTTTTTTGGAGTAGGTTAGGGTCAATAGTTCTTAGTATTTTTAATTCAAAAATTCCAAACACATGCAGTTTTTTTCAACTACTAAAATATAAATCTGTGCTAAAAATGAGATAGAAATGATATTTTATTTGAGTTATAATATGTCTGATTCAGGTTTTATTCAAGCTCACCCCCAAAACTTGTAGGGCAAAGAGCAAGAATTTAAATGATGACCGGTGTACCATATGTCATCATAAATACCCCTGAAATCACACATCAGAAGGAAGGAAGCAAGAAAATGGATCTTTGGCACTATTTGAAAATGGTACTTTGAAATGCAGTAATCTTGTGCATTCATGCTGTCTGAGGAAGATTTGAGGCCCTCAGCATTTCTACCACTTAATTTTCCCAACTCCCCAGAACAGTGTGCATTTCCCATGTCAGTTGTAACATAACCCACAAACCTTCATGGCATTCTGATGCAGTAGCCTTCTGTTTTGAGAAATGTAGAGAATTTTCCCCCTAAGGGCCTGAATGATGTTGATAACAAGAATGAAAGATTTGGGTTATGTGTCAGTGATGAGTATTGATGTTGTTGTGTTTGTGACATTTAGGTTCTGAGTAGAGTTCTCTCTTGCCACATCTTAAGGTAATATTGTTAAACCCAAGTATAAGTTTAATTGGTTGATTGTAGAAATCTCAATTTCTACTTTAAATATAAATGGAATCTGTGTCTATACCTAGTATACGTCTACTAATTTACTACCAAAAGGGTCTTTTAATACATTTCTCCAACTCTAATTAATTTTTGCCCATAGAAGTTGTTGTTATCTTAGTACATTATAGTTCATTATAATCTTGGGACTATGGTTAATGTCTTGGATTAGAATCTACCACCTTGTTTTAATTCTACACATTATAGAAAATAGTACATTGAAAAAAAAGACTAGAAAAGATTCCAAATAAAGTGTTTGAATAAATTGGAGGCCTGAGAAGAAAAAACAAAATAAGGAGTTATAGCAGCTAAATATGGCCTAGATCAGTCAGCTTCCTCTAGGCAAATGTAAAGATCTTCAAATTAAGGGTAAATTCTCTTTAACATTCTTAGTAGACTCATATTTTCAGAGATATCTTACCATTTGAGGCTTTCTTAATACACTTCAATATCCTGTATTGTAGAAATTAAAATAAGTGATATATACTCTTAAAATTAAAAAAAAAAAAAAGCAATATAACAACTCTGTTGTCGCCTTAATGTTGAGGACTCTACTTTTTCTGAGTGGCCTCCATCCAAAACAATGCCCCAATTCTGTTCCACCTCTAAAGAATTGAGGTTGTGATCACATTTAAACCATTAACAGACCATTTAATGGCAATGTTAGAGCATAACCTCTGTCAGAAAGGACTCTTGTGAAAGGTAGATATGCTTTTATTTGCTTTAATAAAATATGGTTTCTTTTATTCTTTAATATGAGGCACCATCTTAAAAAAAATTGACATAAATCCAAAGGAATTTCCCTGGATACTTACGTTACCACCATTTGGAAAGAAGGTAGCTTTAGTGATCTTTTCTTGGTTACTCAGGAACACAGACTTCATGAGCAGAGATGTACCATATGATCATTCAGGACCCCAGGACCCCTAATTGCAGCAACTTAATTATTAACCATTTGCTTCATTGAGGTAACTTCCACCTGACCCCTAGAGACAAGATAAACAAGTATGATTCTGTCTTTCCTTCTGCCTGTTAGCTGTTCCCTAACCAAAGAATATTAGCTTTGAGGTACTGAAGAAAAAAGACAAGGAATGACTTGCTTGGTAGCCGTATCATGCAAAGAAAATCAATTTAATTTTAACTTGACAATTTTAGCATGGTTTGTTTTATTTGTTTTTTAAATTATGTCATGTTATTTGCATAATATAACTACTATCTTACAAAGTAAAAAAAATATTCCTAATCTTTGTTGTTTAAAAATTAATTTCTTAGGAAATTAAATTTTGTAACAAAGTATCAAATACTGGGTTGCTTAAAACCACAGAAACTGTGTTCCACAGTTCTTGAGACAAAAAGTCCAAAACTGGAGTGTTCACAGGGCCATGCTGTCTCTCAGGTCTCTCTGGAAGAATCCTCCCTTGTCTCTTCTAGCTTTTAACGTTTGCAGGTAATCCTTGACGTTGCTTTGCTTCTAGATCATCACTCCACTCACATTGCTTTCTTCTTCCTTCATGTGGTCTTCTCTTTGTGTGTGTGTCTGTGTCTATGTACAAATTTCTCCTATCCTTATGAATATCAGTCATATTGAATTAGGCCTTATGACCTTATTTTAACGTCTTTACCCCTGATGACCTTATTTTAGCGTCTTTACCCCTCTAAAGACCCGATTTCCAAAGGTCATTTTTTTGAGGTATGATGAGTTAGAACTTCGACTTAATCTTTTTCCATATCCCATGACTTGTCATTTTAAATGCACATATACAATATTTCAGAATTGGTAAGCTTAAATAACAGCATGATGCTTCATTGCTCATTGTTTGCTACATGTTTCAACAAAATAACATTTTCGTTTTCTTTTCAGCTGGTAGAACGATTTTTTTTTTGCATGTGCTAACTAACTAGGGAGTAGCTTCCATGACTGAGTTCTCATTATCCATAGATCAACTCAAGCCCTGGCTCAAGTACTTTTCATTCAAAGTCTTTCTTGATTATTCTAACATATTCTCCCCTCTTCTCTCTGAATACCAGTAGCAGTCATGGGGGGTACATACTACAGTCACTCTCAATACATGTAACATTCGGAACTGGTGTTTGATTATAACAGGGGTTGGCTACCTATGGCCTGAGGGTCAAATCCTGACAGCCAACTGTTTCTATACATCATGTACTAAGAATGGTTTTTACTTTTTTTAATGATTGAAAAAAAACCAAAAGAATATTTTGTGCCATTTAACAGTTATGTGAATTCCAAATTTTAGTAACCACTAATAAAGTTGCACTATCCATATTCATTCATTTATGAATTGTCAGTGGCTGCTTTGGGGCCACATAGCAGTTGCATAATTGAATGGCACACAAGGGTGAAAATACTTACTGTCTGACCTTTTACAGAAAGTTTCCTGATCCTGGATTATACCAGTAGTTCATTTCCAACCTGTTAGGCTACCTCACCTATATAATATTTTTCAAAATGTAGATAATCAATATAACTTTATGTTTGACTAATAGGGACAGTTTTACTCATTTCATTGTATACTCATCTTTCACTATGCTATACATTATTTTTGGCATTCTCAAGGACTTGGTCATTCTCATGTTTGTGTTCCTCAGCCTTTAATAGAGGCCTTCATTTTGGTTGATGTTAAATGAATATGGTTGGGGTGAATTAAATTTATATCTAAAAAAGTGTGTGTTTTGGGTAGACAAGAGTAACCTCTATTACTAATAGCATACTTAGAATATTTAGCTGTTATAAAGAGATACACTCCAGGTCCTCCAATATATTAATAATAAAGCTGAAAATAGAACATATATGACTCTCAATTTTCACTTCTCATCTTCAATATACTATATAGTCCAAAATAAAAAAAAATTAGCAGTTTGCAAGTGATTTTTATTTATGTTGATTGGATCTGAGAGTTCAGTATTCTGTGTGACTTAAACTTAGAAAATACATGTGAGGTACTCCTCCTTGTTTAATGTGAAAATATCTCCTGATGTGACTCCTTTTCAGTGATACTCCCAATTGTTTCCTTTTCACAAAAATTAGAAACAACTATTTTCTGGGGGTAAGAGTAACGTTCTTTTTTATCTTCACTGTTTTAATGAACTATGTGGCCATTTAGCCTTAAGGCTTAGCTTTGTTATGAAGACATTAGTATAAAAGTTAGTTACCAAAATAAAAGTAATGATAGTAGATTTAGCACCCTTTCAAAGTCCATTGTTTTGCTTTCTTGCAAACAGATTAAAAAGAGATGTTTTAAATATCAATACTTATAAATGTTTAAAATAAAAATATAAATATTTTTAGAAATGGAAGTAAATATACTTTGTTCTTAAATTAAGTTTTTTGGAGAAGAAATCTATAAGTGCTTTAACCACAAAGGTGTGTGATTTTAAGAAATTGAGGCCTGGTAGTGGGTATTATTGAGGGCATGAATTCCATGGAGCACTGGGTGTGGTGCATAAACAATGAATGCTGGAACACTGAAAAGAAATAAAATGAAAAAAAAAAAAAAAGAAAGAAAGAAAATTGAGATAGTCATACTGATTGAACCAAGGTTTTTCTGTTATGTGTTACTGTTAAACCATGTGCGGAAAGTGCTACAAACTTGTTTTCTACTCCCTCACTAAAGCCTGATTCCACCCCCACCCCCCTCCATGTCTGGAATAGATTGTTGTAGACTTTGCATTGTAACAGTATAAGAAAGATGACACCTATATGAAGGGTAAAGAGAGTAATTTGGCATCTTCTTTTTTAAAGTCAAAGCTTATATAGAGAGAAAATAGTATTTCCTCACTCCGGCACTCTTTTACTTTCCTCTTTCTGTTTTGAAAATGAACTCTCTTTTTCACTTAACTTTCTTCACTTAGGGTTTTTTAAGAACACATTCCAAAAAAAAAAAAAAAAACAAAACAAAAAACACATTCCTAAGTAAAAACAAGCTCTCTGCATTTAGTGAAGAATAGTACCATAGGAACAATTTAATTTAAAATGTTAAATATTGGGGCGCCTGGGTGGCTCAGTTAAGCCGCTGCCTTCGGCTCAGGTCATGATCTCAGGGTCCTGGGATCGAGCCCCGCATCGGGCTCTCTGCTCAGCGGGGAGCCTGCTTCCCTCTCTCTCTCTCTGCCTGCCTCTCCATCTACTTGTGATTTCTCTCTGTAAAATAAATAAATAAAATCTTTAAAAAAAAATTAAAAAAAAATAAAATGTTAAATATTACTTGAGTCATCCATCTTTGTGAAAGGTATATTTTAACCATCATCTAAACATAATTTCATAGCTTTTTGAATTTTTGAAGTGAGGGGAATGCGGAAGCTCCTTAAACTTGAGACAGCTCAGATTGTGGATGTAAAACATAGTACTTAACAATATGAAGAGAGTTGAATTGTTTACACTTATTTGATTGTTGTAAACCTCTGGATCCCAGGTATAGAGCATCCTACTTTTCCTTTCCCCCTCAGGGTTGCCTAGGAGTCTGTCTATAAAAGCTAAATAGGAACCTGAAGTCACAGAAATTAGAGATCCTGGATTCCTGGAGTTATATGGGGAAGCCAAATATTTTTGAGCTGAGATTTTTCTCTGTTAAACTCTCTGTATATTTTATAGGAATGGTATTGGTGTCTTTATGCTGCAAAGAAAATTTCACACTGAATATAATAATTATATACTTAATTAACATGTTCTCAATTATCAATTTTAATCTCTTTATCACATCTGTATTCTATGTTATATGATGAAATTAACAGTACACTTACTATTTTGGTATTTCTGTTAAGCTAAAGCATATTTTTTTTTGCCAGTTTTTATCTTTGGAAATTTTAACTTTAATTAAGAGAGTGATTTTTGAATTTTGTTCCAGAACCCCAATGATTTATGTATTTGTATATGTGATTTATGTATAAACGTACATGGATTTTCCCAGTTACACAGTTTAAATATTTATAATTAATTCTTGAGACTTAAAAAGATGAATTCCTTGTGGCAAACTCAGCTATTTGAATGACTAGAGAGGAAGCCATTTATTTACATTTGACTTGGAAGATTTTTTTCATGTATCTAGTAGAGTTGTTTTTTGTTTTGTTTTGTTTTCTGGCTGTTGATACAAAAAGCATTTGATAATTCCAGTTCTCCAAATTTTTCCTCTTAATTGTGTAAACTCAACTATTGCAGCCTTTTTATATAGGTTTACTTTTCTTCATATTCTGCACTCAATTGTCAAAAAGTTGTTTGTAGGGGCGCCTGGCTGGGTTAAAGCCTTGCCTTTGGCTCAAGTCATGATCCCAGGGTCCTGGGTCATGATCCCAGAATCCTGGGATCTAGCCCAGCATTGGGCTAAGCAGGGAGCCAACTTCCCTCCCTCTCTCTCTCCCTGCCTCTCTGCCTACTTGTGATCTCTGTCTGTCAAATAAATAAACAAAATCTTAAAAAAAAAAAAAAAAGCTGTTCATAATTTATCCAAGTGCCCACCAATACTCGACTGTACTCACTCTATAGTTGGATACATGCTTGTATGGTCCGAAAATTTTTCTTTTATTTTTTTAACTTAGTGGATGTTGAAATAAATTCTATCTGAGGTTCCTTCAGCTTCTATGAAAGACAAGATTATTGTGTAGTCAGGGGGTTGGTTTTTAGAATTGGCAGTTAGATTGGTTGAGAACTGAAATTATACTTCTGTCACTCTTTGAATATGAGATCTTGGAAAATGGAAATAATAGCAGTACCTACCTCAGAGGGTTGTCTCAACATTTAAATCAGTTCAGTAGTATCTAACAAATAGTCACCCTGTAGTATACATTAAAAATATCATTCTCTGTCATTTTCTCATAACTTATTATACTGATTTAAATCTTAGGTCTTTGGGGCACCTGGGTGGCTCAGTGGGTTAAAGCCTCTGCCTTCGGCTCAGGTCATGATCCTAGGGTCCTGGGATCGAGCCCCACATCAGGCTCTCTGCTCAGCGGGGAGCCTGCTTCCTCCTCTCTCTGCCTGCCTCTCTGCCTACTTGTGATCTCTGTCCAATGAATCAATAAAATATTTATAAAAAAATAAAAAATAAAATAAATCTTGGGTCCTTTAAGATTCATGGATTTTTTTTCTTTATTAAATATCTGCTGCTGTTAAAAAAAAAATTCATCTGGTACCTTTTTGAATAATTTTACCTGTCCCCAAAAACATACCAACTATAATAAAATTTAGAGTGTTTTTTTCCCCTAAGTTTTTGTTTCATTCAGTAAAAATCTGTTAGTTCCTACTATGTGCTGTTTCATTTTGTAGAGATGAAACGATTGGGTCTTTACTATCATTCAGTTACTGCTAATAAATATGCATGTATTTCCAAGGCTATAATTAGTTGTTCTTGGGTAGATTGGGATAGATACTAGAGATGATTTCATAGAAGGGGAAACATTTGATCAAGACCTTAAAAGATATACTGGTATTAAACAGGTAATGGAAGGGGGTAGCAGACTGAGGGAGTACAGCAAAACCCAGGGAGAGGCAAAGGTAGAGAAGCAGTGAGGTATGGGAAATGTGTATGGAATTATAGCAGAAATGGGGGCCCTTTCCCTTTGCATCTTTGACGTTTTGCCTATTCTTCTGTATATTAAAATGTTAAGATTTCTAACAATACATCTTTTGATGCTATTTCTAAAAATACATCTTTTGATGCTCTGCCCTGGTATCTACTACATAGCCTAATGCCACCCAGTGTTGTTGGCCAAAGTCTTACAGTTATTGGCTCTTTTTTGCCAATACTATATTGACAAGTCCTATGAATTGATTTTTTTTTCCCCATTGAGCAGTCTTAGGGTTTTAATCTGCAGTACCAGTATTTACTGTGAGTGCCCACTGAAATTGTACACCGTGGGAAAGCCTCCTTAGAATCTGAGATCCTGGGGCCCCTGGGTGGCTCAGTGGGCTCTGCCTTCAACTCAGGTCATGATCTCAGGGTCCTGGGATGGAGCCCCTCACTGGGCTCTCTGCTCAGCAGGGAGCCTGCTTCCCCCCCCCCCCCCGCCCCCCCGCCTCCGCCGCCTGCCTCTCTGCCTGTTTGTGATCTGTCACATAAATAAATAAAATCTTAAAAAAAAAAAAAAAAGAATCTGAGATCCTAGTGAAATCAGATGGGAGGTGAATCCTAACCAAATACAGCCCTTCTTCATCACCTCTATGTTTTTTCTTAACAGTGTTTTTCTTTTTAATGTGATTCTTTTTTTTCCTGAGATTTTATTTATTTATTTGACAGAGAGATCACAAGTATAACGTGATTCTCCTTTTGACCCTTGCCTGCCTCTCTCCCACCTTTTTCCTTCCATCTTCCCTTCTTTTTGTTGTTCTTCCCTCCCCTTCTTTTGCCTCAACCTCCTCCCTTCCCTTCTTTCTTTTCTCCACAATCATGGATTTCGTGCCCACAGGCAACTGGCATTGTGTTAGGTGCTGAGAATACAAATTTTAATAAGACATGCTTTCTCCTCTAAAATCCAGAGGAAGGAGAAATAAGTGAGTCACTATAAAAGTATGACGGAGCATATGTGATGATAGATAAGTGCTATGGAAGCATCTAGGAGGGTGGGTATGTTATTTATTGCCACAATAATACTACATAACAGAAAGTCATAAAACCTCAATAGTAAAACCGCAGCATTTTTGTGTATGTGTCTAGGATAGTATATTAGGCAGCTCTACCGTCTTGACAGGGTTTGTCAACTGTCTGAGTATCAGCTGATTCAGCTGATCTAGGATACCTCAACTGGGAGAACCTGGGTGATTCAGCTCTGCTCCCCCTGTCTTTAGTTTCCAGCAGATTAGCCTGGGCGCACTTCTTCGTGGCAATGGCAGGATACAAGAGCAAAATGGAAATGCTTCAGTGTACCTTATCCTCTTCCTGCTAACATGTGCCAACACATATTGGTCAAAGCATATGACATGATTGCTGTCAGTTATAGTGTGAAGGCACTCAAAATTACTTGGCAGTGGGAGTCGATCCTGTGTGTGATAAAGAGTATTAGGGCCATCATTGTGATATATACCACAGGGGCACATCTGCATTAAACTGGGGATTAGGGAACAGTTCTTAAACATGTACCCTTGAACTAAATTTTGAAGGAATTCATTAAATGGAAGGAAAAACAAAGGCCATATTTGTCAGAGAAAACCTCACATACAGAGGCCAGAAGATGGGAATCCTGTGTCGTCAGCTAACTACAGGAACAGGAACAGAGGATGCATGGCAGGGAATAAGGTTAGAATTAAAGGCAAAAGCCAGATTTCAAAAGGAGTTTGGAAGTTGTAGAATTCTGTCATGGTTTTAAGCCTAGGTGTTAACCACTATTTTATTGATGTTAATTATTATTAGTGTTTTTATTTGCTACCACAACTAGTCCTTGTGAAGATACATAATAATATACAGACAGATAGTTGGTAGGTGCATAGATGGTAGGTACATAATTTATAGACTTACTTAGTGTTTATATTAATATTTTTGGTACACTTAGAAGACTGTGCATGCTATTCATTGCAGTCACTAGAAATACAGACTAAGCTTTTCATAGTATAAAGATTAACATATGAGTTTCCGCGATAGTGTAGATAAACATCTAGAAAAGATTCTTATTTATACATGCCAAAATTTTGAAGTTGTAGAGTATAATCTATAGTAAAACCAAGAGATCATTCATTATATCCTGTGTGTTTATTCTCAGTAGAATTGTTATATGTAATTAAGTCTTAACATCTTTCTCATGTTATCACTTTTTTATCCATGTTCTTGAGAACAGACTTAAAATGCATTTCTTCTGGGCATACTGAATTCCATTTTGATTTGAGGAACATTGTGGAGACTGGAGATAAACTTTTTCTTCATTTTCTCAGAACAAAAGTGACTGATCATTGTCCAGTTTACATATTCTAGAAAGACAATTGTCTTGTACACTTCCTGATTGAAACTGAAGCCCTTTGTGAAAGAGCAAATGGAATGTATTATGTACTACAACTGGAATATATTATGTATTTTTCTGTTGGCAGTCATGAATATTTGCACAATTAATTTCCTAGTTTCTTAATTGGTAATATAACAACTTTGTACTGTTTTTCATATTTTTTAATTTATAGGCTTAGTCAGTCAATAGTATAATATATGAGACTAAAACTATTGTTTGGGGTGACAAATTAAATTTTGGAAATACAAATACGTTAGGAGAGAGAACATTTATAACAGTGGTATTAATTACTCCCAGGTGGTTTTTCTAGAATGCTATTTAAGGAAGCATAATTAAGTTATAACTTTGGTATGAGTTTGCTTCATTTAAAAAATGATGGTGGGGGAAGGGAGATTCTAGTCATTATACCCTGGTGAACTTGACATCAATCTCAACAAAAATTCTGGGATCTGTAATTAGTAGGAACAAACATCAATTCTCAATTTATATCAGAGTATAATAATTTCCCTTTCTGAAGAGTAGCGCCATGGCAGTAGAATATAAAGTGGCAGCAAAATGTTCTTTTGGATGAGATGGAGAATTTAAGTTCTGACAGAGGCAGCGTGATAGTTGGTTCACCCATTCTGAGCCCATAAGTATTGGTTAGTGGATCTGTTATCTCAAGGGTGTCTCTTAGCTACAGGGCTTTGTATCTGCTACAGGACTTGTTCAACACTTAAGTTAGAGGTTTTCATTTTTTTTTTTTTAACTTAAAAGTTTTAGAATCTTTCTCTTCAAATGAGATCTTGGGCAGGACCTCAATATAAAATATTCACCAAATAAATGCTGAACTACTCTCATTCAAGTGACGACTGGAAGCGGTAATACTTGGAGAAAGGTCTTTCCAGGGATATGCTGTTCAAGTAGAGACCTAAATGATAAGAAGTGGCGAGTTTTTAACTTGTAAGAAGACTAGAAAGGGTACCTGGTTTCTTCAGGTAGATTAATGGTCCCCCTGAGCTGGGGATCGGAATAGGCATGAAGCATCTTTTTGGGATAATGGAACTATTCCAAAACTCAATTATGGTAACGATGGCACAACTCTTTAAATTTACTAAAAATCATTGAATTGTGTACTTAAACATGTGAATTTTATGGCATATAAATAATACCTCAGTGAAATTGTTTAAAAAGTTTTTAAGCAAGCGTTCTTCCTATTTTTGAAGACCTATCACGTAAAATGTAAATTTATTATTTCATCTAGGTCTAGGTGGCAAAATTAGACCCAATGTGTGGAAATTAACAAGCAGAATTTCACTCACTTTAATGGAATAGCTCTCTCTAAGATGGGGAGGAACAGGCATAGTGATAGTGAGTTACCAGGGTTTTAGGAAGTTTAAATGATATAATTCATCTAAGTACACCAGGCACATGTGAGACACTCAAAAAAAATGTTTGCTGTTCAAGGGAAAATATAGATAAACCAACAAGTATGTACGTATATGTCTATATGTATATAAATTTTGTGTGCATGTATAATTTTGAGAGAAAGCAAATGTGCCAAAATGTTAACAGTTGGTGATTCTAAGTGAAAGCTATATAGTATCCTTTGTACTGTTAATTTCAGGATTTCTGTTGATTTTGAAATCTTCCGGAGTAAGTTAAGAGGGAAAAAAGACAGGAGGAGGTTCAGACTCACAGGCTTATGAGAGCAGACTTCCTCAGATGCGTGTAAAAGCATAGTAGGTCCATCATTCCATGCCTGAAGTAGAGATAACTGTTTGTTTTTTATCCTAAAAGAAAGGCACAGTCTCTCAGCAGGAGGGACAGCTGATCTTACGTAGAGTTTTCAGGAAGCAGTGGTGTTCTGGAGCTTGACATCATCTGTAGAAGACAGGTTACCCGAATGGGACTGTTGTGGATTAGTTGGCACTCAAGAGGCAAATGTATTGGAGTAAGTCTCTTATTCATTTGGCTTTCAGAGTGGGGAGCTGCCATTGTCACATGTTCCCCTGACAAGCTTTAATACTTCTGGTGGCTGATTACCATGGCTACAGAAAAATCCTTAATTTGTGGGAACTTTAGAAATTCTTGGCTGCTGGGGCACCTGGGTGGCTCAGTGGGTTAAGCCTCTGCCTTCAGCTCGGGTCATGATCCCAGGGTCCTGGGATCGAGCCCCGAATCTGGCTCTCTGCTTAGCGGGAAGCCTGCTTCCTCCTCTCTCTCTGCCTCTCTGCCTACTTGTGATCTCTGCCTGTCAAATAAATATATAAATCTTAAAAAAGAAATTCTTGGCTACTGTAAAATTCAGTGCCTGACATGATAAAGACAAACAGTAAATACCTGGTGAGTAAGTAAACAATTTTTTAAAAAATGATTTATCTGCACCAGCATCATCTCATTGTTTAAAACTGGAAAACTTTTAAGTTCCTAACACTTTAGGGTGCAGCTCATTTGGAATCCCATCACTAAAGTTCTTCAGTCACATTGGAGATTTTTGTTTGTTTGTTTTGCTTATGTCAGCGTTTCTTGAAATGATTTTCAGAGGTGTATAACTAAGTGGGCTTAGAAAAATGATTGCGTACACAGTAAGTACGTGGAAAACCAAAAGTTTCTTTCCTGCAGAATTTCTCAGTATTTCATGTAATGTGTTGGAAATCTAGAGAAGAATAAGTCATCAGGCATTTCTGGAATGCCTATAACTACAGAATACTTTTTTTTCTGGCCAACATCAATTTGGGAAGTGCTGATACACGTTTTTCCCTTTTGCCAATTTGCTAAATACCTGTGTAGTGCAAATTCACCTATCTCTAAGTGACTGTCTCACGTCATAGCATGTAATTCTGAAGCTTACCATTTGCTAATGCCATGGGCAAATCTCTCAACTTTCTTGAATCTCTGATTCCCAGTCCATGAAATGTGCTTAAAAATTTGGGTGAAATTCGTGATTATAGTGTATCTATATCCAATGTTATAGAATGTTAATTTTTGACTTAAATTTCAGCAATAATGAGATAAAGTCCCTGTATTAAATATTTTCAGGGCCTCAGGGACCAAAAGAACTTTCTTGATGCTATGATGTATCTCTCTAAAAGCCTTAAAAAATTTAGTTATACAAATTAATTGCACCAGGTTCCCCTTTTAAAATTATTTTGTTAATCTAAATCTTTGATAAATGGGCATTTAAGGTTAATTTGTCTAGTTTGTTACAGTTTTTGCACATTTAACATGGTATTGTGGAAAAAGAGTTCTGGACAAAACAAAAGACCTAGCTTTTGCCTGTGAGTGGTTTGTGACCCTGAGATGGTTATTTAGCCTCTCTGACCTCTATTTTCCTTCTTTTTAAACCAGGAAAATGGGTTAAATAATCTTTTGGGTCCTGCCCTGACCTAAAATTCAGTGATTGATACACTTCTCATTTACTGTCTTTCCTGTTCCTTAAGTCAGGAGTGCTTATCAACATTGGCTTTATGCATTAGGGTTTGAACTTGGGATATTTCCTTCACAATAATATAAAATATATCAGTGGAAGATACAGGCTTCCAGTTCTGGAATGGATAAGCGTGGGAATAAAAGATACAGCATGGGAAATACAGTCAATGGGATTATAATAGGTGTCATATGGTGACAAGTGTGGTGAACATTGCATAATGTATATAGAGATATTGAATCACTGTGTTGTACTCCTGAAACTAATGTAACATTGTGTGTCAGGTGTAGTCAGATAAAAGAATTTTTTAAAAACATATATGATATATAAGAGAAATGACTCTATGAATTTTTAGAAGAAATTTATAGGGATATTTTGCTGCTTTTGTGAACTTCTCAGATTTACATTCCATGCTTTGTGCTCTGGTAATTCTAGATTAGCTTTCCTAGGTGAGTCTTTGATTTTTTACAAAGTTTTCTAACTTATCTTTTCACTTTCCCATTTCTTAAGGCCATTTCTTTCAGTAAAAAACTAAAAATCAATGAAATGTCCATTTTAATGTTTCACACTGCCTCCCTGCCCTTTTCCCTCACTTTCCATTTCCTGATTCGATGTTTTGTTTTTTCCTACGTGGTCTTTTTAATGTACAGATCTTTTATTTGGAAACTTGTTATATATAGTGTTTCTTGCATCCTTTCCTCATTGGAATATAAACCCCACTTTTTAAAATCTATTTTATTCATTTTTGTATTCAAAGCAATTGGAAACAGTGCCTGACACGTAATAGGCACTTGATAAAAATTTGTGGATTGATTAATTCATATAGATTATTTAAATATTTGCTTTTTCTAAGTTTTAACTCTTGTTTTATTCTAAACAAAGATAGTTAACATTCCCATATTTTTTTACATTGGTATTGTAAATTTTACATCATAAAGAATTTTATAATCTTGCTTTTCTTATATCTCCAAATATTTATAGTTATTTCATGCAGTATTATAAAATTCTAATAATAGTCTCAAGTTTCATTTAAATGATATATGAATGTATGCTAGTAAAGGGAGTGGAGAAATGGACGAAAATTCAAGCAAGCAATGAGAAAAACCACTGCTAAAAAAACTGTCATCTTAGGTATTCATTTGATGTTTTAATTTACTTCATTAGTTTGGATTTCTCAGAGCTCTTGTTAAGTGAATTCATTTCTTTCTTTGAAAAACAGGTAGATAAAATTATAGAGTTCAGAAAGGTTAGATGTATTAAAAATTGAAGAGTAAGGATAATTTGCATGTGTTTATGATTGTCTGATTGCCTTAAATGACTGCTCGTGGTCAAACATCTGCACTCTCCCCCCCCTTTGGACAGTGGGTAAATCAGTCTCAACAAATATTGGGTAAGAATGACATAAACAGTATGATGTCTGTGTTTGCATGTGCTGTCTAGTGCCAGGTTAGCTGACTAGAGTGTATGTTAGGGTTGTAGCCTGCTATTCACTCTAATTCCAGTTAGGAGAAATTCCTGGGTATTATAGTAATACCTACCCTATAAAAGTATAATCAAATAAGTGGTTTGAAGGGAAAAGGGAAACTTTCTTTTGGGGACAGAAAGTCACCCAGGGCCTTCTTACACCAAGCAGTAGTCACACAGTGTCCATTCCAAAGTAACGTTAATTACCCGAGTTAGGAAAACGTCCAAAAACCCAGAAGTAAAAAAAAAAAAAAAAAAAAAAAACCTAGCTCCCAAGACCACAGCAATTACTTAACCACAGCATCCAGAATAATTTAACCACATTAGAGTTTGTAGCCAGTGGTAAGTACTGAAAGCAACTCAGCATCCAAGAAGAAGCACACAGGGCTGTTAAGAAACATCTCTTTGTCCTTTTCTTTTATATTTGATTCTGGATACTTAATGAGCTGCTCTGCTTATGGGTCTCATGCTCTCCGGCACTGGCCAGCAGTCTCTCTGTCACAGATTTTCACCAGAAATTACCTCCTTGATTTCTTTTACACAATCTCTTCCCTACCACCCTGCCCCAGCTTTATTGAGGCATAATTGACAAGTAAAGTTGTAAGATCTTTAAAATGCACAGTATGATGACTTGATACACGTATACGTTGTGAAACGATCTTTTTGATTAAACAGTCCCTTTAATTTATTCAGTTGTGCCACTCTATTCTTAATCAGGGCTTGAAAATTTGAATATAAATATTTTAGACTCAAAAGTGAATCTCATTAAATATACTGAAGAATAATAATACGTCTTAAATACGAAGACTACTTAGCATTTTGGGGTTTGTTTTTGTTGTGATTGTTCTCCAGTTTCTTTAGGAGGCAGTGGAATGTTTCTTGGGAACTATTTCCACATTCAGAACAAGGAATAAGTTGTAGCCTTATTGCCCTTCCTCCAGTTGGCTTTCTTCTTTTAATTTTTTCTGTGCTACCCATTTAAAAAATGTATTTCTTCTTTCTTCATATCATGACTTTTATCTAATTTACTCAATTTAGTAAGATATCATTATCTTATAAAATAGAACATAATTTTTAATAATTCTTTTTTTTTTAAAGATTTTATTTATTTATTTGACAGAGAGAAATCACAAGTAGGCAGAGAGGCAGGCAGAGAGAGAGAGAGAGGAGGAAGCAGGCTCCCTGCTGAGCAGAGAGCCCGATGCGGGACTCGATCCCAGGACCCTGAGATCATGACCTGAGCCGAAGGCAGCGGCTTAACCACTGAGCCACCCAGGCGCCCTAATTTTTAATAATTCTTAAAGAAATAAGTTATGATGGGAAGGTTACAACTACTTTCATACACCAAAATCAAATCTGAAAAGGCACCTTTATAATGAATCTAATCTTTCATTGTCAAGGAAGTGAGGCATCCAAAAAAGTTACTTGCCCAAGGTTACAGTCCTTAGTGGCAGAGTGTCAGCTAGAACCAGGCCATCAGACTCCTGGACTGATTTTTTCATTGTAACTGACTTCCTCTTCTTTGCAGCTGATGGCCAGGATGGAGTGGGACTTCTGCAATTACTGTAATCTTCTTAGTGTGATAATGGACACTGAACTCTGTTTTTCTGGGCTCACATCTCTGGCCCCTTATTCATTAGATGCTGTCCATTTTCTTGCATGTAGGCAAGGACTACAGTGAGATTTAGCTGGGGAACTGTGCCTCATCCTCTATCATGAACTTTGTCCTCAGCTTCATGAATGGAAATTCATGATCTCCAAATGGAGGGATAGATTCCCATGTGCTATTTGTTTCTTTATTTTGGGACCCAAGTACTGAAATAATTAGGTTAATTGAAAGTAAATATACAAGTCTTATTCATTATTCATTCGCTTAAAAAAAAAGGAACTTCTGGCTTGTTTTTTTTTGTAAGAAGCGTGTCATGACCTTTTAGTATTAATTAAGCTAATTTATTTGGTAGTGAATAACTTGGAGAACCTCTTAGTCCTAAGCAAATTGCAAGTGCTTGTGGTGCTTATAATCCATATTTTGGGGCACCTGGGTGGCTGCCTTTGGCTCAGGTCATGATCCCAGGGTCCTGTGATCAAGCCCAAGGTCAGGCTCTCTGTTCAGAAAGGAGCCTGCTTCTCCCTCCCCCTCTGCCTGCTTCTCCTCCTGCTTGTGATCTCTCTCTCTTTCTCTCCCCCACCCTGTCAAATAAATAAATAAAATTTTAAAAAATATACATATATTTTTAATCAAGGCAAAAAGCTTTCCCATGCCAATAAATAATACTTTAAAAATACCTTTTGTTTTATTTTTACCTTCTTTGAAATGCTTGTGTGTGTGTATATATACACAAGCATTTATATATATATATATATATATATATATATATATATACACACACACACACACACACACATCTTAAAAAGAGAGAAGTATTTCATATGGTATGTGCTTGCTCAAAAAGTTTTTTTTTTTCCTGTTTAAAACCATTAAAAGAATTTGGGGTTCATTGCCTTTCACTCTTGGGGGTAAGTGGGTATAAGAACTATGGGTCTATGAGGACATAATCAGATATATACATTTATGTAGGATTTGGAATTAAGCTAAAGATTTTAGTAACTGAATAATGCTTCAGAATTTACAGAGGTAGTGGAAGCATATACTTGGGAAGCATCTTGGCATGAATTACTAACAAAATGTTAAGTAGGGGCTCAACTTAGAGTAAGATAACAAATATCTGGCATCTTTCTTCCCTCCTTTTTTTGATTTTTAATTATTTTTAAAATTAATATCAAAAGCTGCTGACCTAGAGCATATTTTTTCAAAACACATAGTAACTATAGTAATAGTCCATGTATAGTTTTAAAAATGTATTTTTTGTGTTTTGGAAGTGTCTCTGCAACTAGTTCTTCTATTTTATCTTACATGCTTTCTATTAGTAGGTCTTTTTTTTTCTCTAATAGATGTCTGTTTGAAGGGTAGCCCCCAACTGTAGACTGTTTTGGGCATACACATAATAAAAATACTGAGAGGCTGAGTGTTAAGTTCTTCTTCCTTTTGGAATAATATCCCATGGTTTTATTCAGCATACACCCTCCTGTATCTGAGTATAAATGTACATAATAAGGAGTGCAACTTTACATCATAAATAATTTGCTTATTTCGTACTTTCATCATGCACTCAAATGAGGGAATTATAGAGCTAGCTGCATGAGCTAGTGCTCACTGAAACATCTGATCCTGGAATTGAATCAAACCAGTCTTGTTTGGGTGAGAAAGTAGGCTGTGGGTGACTCTGCCATTATCATCATTAGGTAGAGTCCAGCAGGATTGCTTTGGACTTAAACTGCTTGCTGTGACCATGGTTCTTAAAGTTCTGTCCTTCCTAAAATGGAGGCTCGTGTGTTATAGCAGTGAAGTTACTGCAGGAGACCAGGGCAGGGATAGCCTTTTTAGGACAGTTTCCTGAAAGATGTTTAGTGGAGGCTGGTCTAGAGTACTGGTATTATTAGAGGCATCTAGGCAGTATATGAAGGAATGGATTATCAGGCTCTAGTTGTTGGAACCAGACCCAGGACAAGTCAGTCACGGCATCAGGAAATAGTAAGGTAGGTCTTTAATGGAAAAAAAAAATCAAAAGATTTTTATAAGTGTCAGTTACTTGGATTTTGTTCTTAAGTGACTTTAAAATATCATATACATTACAGAGCAAAAAGGAAGTGACTGTGGCTAGGTATGGTGGTTTTCATTTCTGTTTTCCAAAAATCACTAGGACAATATCTAGCTTTTGTGTGTGGGAAAAAAATTGGCAGAAGTAATGTGAGAAAAACTGTGGAATTAAAGCTGAGATACTAACAACCTTGAAAATTAAAATAGAGTGCTTATCAAATCTCATCCTTAGACACTTGACATGTTTTAGGTAGCTTACATGTTTATGCTAATGATGATTTCAAGTAGAAAAATTTTAACTTTTTATTAGGTAAAATTTGATAATTATTTGTACATTTTATGTACATTAATACAAGAAGTATTTTTAAAGTGTTCTTTTTACTAGAGATGTGAATTGAATTTGTTATCTTTGAGTCAGTAATTTCACTTAGGTAGCTTTGTACTTTTTGTCTAGTGAGATACTAAATAATTTAAATAATGGAAGGGAAACTTTGTTCAGCATTTCAAAGAATTAATTACTGAATATATATCAATGAAAACAAGATTTTTGCCTCTGTGGAGCTTACTTTCTAATGTGGGCTTTTTACTTCCTTTCCGTTTTTGTTGGTTTATTGTTTGTCCTTGTACTAGTTACACACTGTCTTAATTCTATATCTTTATAATGAGTCTGGTAGGACATATCCTTCTACTTCAAAAGTGTCTTGACTATTCTTGGCTCTTAGCTCTTTGATAAAAAGTTTAGAACCGATTTATATTTCTTTTTAACTGCATTTCCTGTCTTTGCATTTTGAAAAAATGCTTTATTGAGATATAATTGACATATAATATTGAGTAAGTTTGAGGGACAGAACATGTTGATTTGATATGCAAATAATTGCAAAATGGTTACATAGCTTTAGCTAACACCTTCATTCCATCACATAATAACCATTGCTTTTATGCAGTGAGAACATTTAAAAATTACTCTCTTAGCAACTTTGGAGTGTAAAATATAATATTATTAACTATAATCACCATGGTGTATGTTACTTCCTTAGAACTTACTCATCTTATATAAGTTTGTACCCATTAAGCAACATCTCCCCATTTCCCTCACCCTTGACTCCTATAAGCACCACAGTGCTGTCTGTTTTAATGAGTTTATTCTGCCTTTGTGTTGATGATGATATTTGTGAATTGATCTTGTATTTGAAAAACATACCAATAACTTACTTTATTCAATCAAATAGTTTGTTTTCCAATTATTTTTTATTTTCTGTGTAGATACCCAGATTATATGTAAATAAGAGTGCTTTCGTTTATTCTTTTTTAAATCTTTATGTAGTTTAAATGTTTTCTTCTCTTAATGTTCTGGCTACAGTCTTAAATATTGTAAGTTCCCCTCAACCCCCCAATCCAAAAGTAGAGTGTTCCTTTGAAACCTTTCTAAGCCAAAATGGTGTAAAGTAAGACATAATTACCATTAACTTATATGGAAGACTTTTTAAGTTTTCCCAGACCTGAAAAAATAATCTCACTTAGGCTTTTCTAATACCTTTGAATACATCTTACTAGTGAATATACAAAATAAGTCCAGATAAAGAACATATGCTCATAGACACAGTTCCAATCTATGGCAGCCTGATGCTGAGATGCTGAGTATAGTCTCTGGGAAAGGAACTTCATGGTGTAACTCTCACTGTTTGGGATGTGGCCTGCATTTATAACAGTCTATTGTAAACCAGATGCTGAACATGAATTTTACTTTGTCATAAACTCAAATTTCCTCTTTGGATTTCTCTAAATTAGCAAAAACAAACAAACAAACAAACAAACAAACAAAAAAAAAACAAAAAACAAGGTACTAATATAGATCTTTTGTATAAGCAAAATGGTGTAATGTAAACCTTTGAGAAGCATGTGATACCTGTATGAAAGTAGGGTAGTAGGAGTCCTGATACTGGTATGAATTTCAAAGAGTATGAATGTGTCTGAGTATATGAGTTTCCTATATAGTTTTTGGTAGATTGTCTTAATCAGATGAAAAAAAAAATGCCTTTTAGTCCAAGTTTGCTAAAATTTTCATCATGAATAGTTGTTGAGTGATTTTCCTGTATATGTTGAGATGATCAGATAATTTTTTTCTTCTCATATTTTAGTTAATTATTATCATATGTGTTCCACTCTTGTTTTCCTGGGCATATTTTCCTGTTTGCAGAGAAACAGAAACAGTAGGGTTTGTACATGTGTGTTTGTATATATGTGTATGAAAGTGATTTTTTAGAATGAATTTGCTGTACACTTATGGCAGCTAGAAGTCCTAAGATCTGTAGTCACCAAGCTGGAGACAAAGGAGTGCCAATGGCATTTCCAGTCCAAGGAGCAGGAGAGCTGATGATGTCAGTTACAATCTGAATCCAGAAGCATGAGATCCAGGAAAACAAGTGGTATAAATTTTAGTGTCAGTAGAAAGCCTAAGAATTCCAAGACTCCAGTCTAGAGTGGTGGCATAGGAGCCTCTTGAACTTACCTCCTTCCATGAACACTCCAAATCTGCAACTATACACACAAAAATTCCCATTGAACAAAATTCAGAAACCAGCTGAGCAACTCCCGTATGCTAAGCAAATGAGATTTTTTTTTTAAAAATCTATTTTAAACAGGAAGGAATGGGTGAGACATACTAGCTATAAACCCCGTCTTGGCACTGTGACACATAATTAGGTAGGAATTCAGAACTAGTTTGTCCCTGAGGAGCAAAAGATTTGGATCCAGTATCCAGTGCCCCAAGTTTTAATACTTCCACCTGAAGGATGGGCTCCCATAGCAACTAACTCTGAAAGCCAGTGGGGTTTTGTCCACAAGATGATAGCAAAAAAGGAACAGTTCATAACAGGGTTGCCAGGACTCCCAAGGACTCACCTTGGCTCTTCCTCCAGGGCTCAGCTCAGTGGCAGCAAACAGAAAGGCCTTTCTCCCAGCCTTTCCCAGAAAGGTGACTATTTGCATTCTTTTGGGGGGAGGTTTCCATTTTTTTAAGTTTAAATTCAATTAATTAACAGTGTATTACTTTTTGCAGAGGTAGAGTTTAGTGATTAATCAGTTGCATATAACACCCAGTGCTCATTCCATCATGTGCCCTCCTTAATGCCCATCACTCAGTTACCCCATCCCCCACCCACCTCTCCTCCAGCAACCCTCAGTTTGTTTCCTGGATTAAGAGTGTCTTATGGTTTTCTCCCTCTCTGATTTTGCCTCATTTTATTTTTCCTGGGTTTGTTTCTTTTAGGAACCAGAAGCGTGCTGTATGTATTGTCCTTTGATGTGCTTGTTGGAAATGTTCTCAGCCTAGCATACTTATTTTCTCCATTATATATTCCATAGAATTAGTGTCACTGGGTTGCTTCATTCTGCTATTATAATTGTGCCCATTTTTGTGCACAAATGACCTCCAGGGGTGGAATTTGAGGGAGAGAGTGTCAGTTTGAGTTCTCATCAATCTGAAGTGAAGGCATGTTGACTTGGCATTGAGCAGGTGACAGGCCATGCATGCTCACTAGGGCAGGAGGGCAGCTGGACTGTGAATTTGGGACCCATAGGCTGATGGCATGTGTGACAGGGGCATGGCTAGTTTGCTTTTAACTTTTGTTTTTCTGGGAACCTCTATCTCTCCTTCTATTCTGAATGAAAGCCTTGCTGGATAGAGTATTCTTAGCTGTAGATTGTTTCCTTTTAGCCCTTGGAATTTATCATGCTCCTCCCTTCTGCCTTGCAAAGTTTTTGCTGAAAAACCTGCTGATAACCTTATGGGGTTTCCCTTGTATGTCACTTCTTTCCTTTCTCTTGCTGCTTTTAAAATTCTTCCTTTATCACTACTTTCGGCCATCTTATTTACCTTGTGTCTTGGTGCAGACCTCTTTGGGTTGGTTTTTTTGCATGTGTGTCCTCTAGATGGCAGTCACAAAAGCTGGATGATTAGATATGTGCTTATGCTCCTTTCATGGAGATACTGGTGAACCACAGTGGGGCAGAGGGAATACTGCAGGCATGTGCTAAATGAGAAGCCTGATTTTCAGGCTGCAGGTTTTGTTCCCCATTTTTATTGAGAAATAATTGACATACATCACTGTATAAGTTTAAGGTTGTATTTACATGTATTATGAAATAATTACCACATTAGGGACTGCCATCTAAAGGACATGCTGGCTGTGACAGCCATTGGGGCTTGCATTTCTGGGTCCCCCAAAATAAAGTTTTTAACTGACTTTTTCCCCCAAGGGTCAGCACAGAGACAGCAGTTAGAAATGCCCATTTCTCATCTTTCCTGGAAAGAGGCCTTATTTGCATATCTTAAAAACTACTGATTAAGGGTCAGGTTTCTAATTTGGTACATATCTAGGGGCTGGTTGTGAACCTCCCCACATACTGGGGAGCTCTCTGCATTCTCCCTCTGGCCAGATCTAATTCAAGAGTATCAACCTGCAAAGAGCTCTTGCACACATTTGGTGACTTGGATTTTGTGGCTGTTGCCTAAGGGAGGCATCTCTTGATCTGGCAGTGGTGGCCAACAAATCTTGAGTTGCCGTTTCCATGGGACCTTAGCAAGCAAGGAAATACTTCTTAACCAGCTATCACCCCAGGGTTCAGCACAGAGGGAACAGAGAGAAACATGCATCTACTAGTCATTTCCTAAGGGAAGCCTCTTTGAATACTTTAAAATATATGGCCTCGGGGTCCAGCTTCCAATCAGCCTAAATCAGTGTGCTGACTGAGATCTTCTTCTATGGGACACTGATAGTTCTTGGCCTACCGAAGTGACTAGGAGTCTCTAAGAACGAAGAAGGTTATATTTAGGGAGACAGTCAAGAACTAGAGCTGAATAATAAGGTTCACTCCCTACAGAAGACTATTCTGTCCAGACTGGGAGAAGTGGCTATTTTATCTAATGCATAGAAATCAAAACAGAGAATGAAGGGAAATGGAGAAAGAGAAAGAAATGTTCTAACCAAAATTATAAGATAAAATCCAAGAATCTGAGATAAGTGATTTACCTGATAAAGAATTCAAAATAATGGTCATAAAGGTGCTCACTGAAATCAAGAGGACAATGCATTAATAAAGTGAGAATTTTAACAAAGAGATAGAAAATATTAAAAAATACAAAGCAGAGATCATAGAGTTAAAGAATATAATAACTGAACTGAAAATTTCAGTAGAGGTGTTTAATAGCAGACTAGATGAACCCTAAGAAAGGATCAGTGAACTTGAAGACAGAGCAGTGGAATTCATCTAATCAGAGGGCAAAAAGAAAAAAGAGTAAAAAAGAATAAAGATACTTTAACTGAAGATGCCATCAATCAGGCCAATATTTGTATTATAAGGGTACCAGAGGAGAAGAGAGAGAGAAAGGGGGTAAAAAGCTTATTTGAAGAAATAATGGCTGAAAAATTTTATAACCAAGGGAAAGAAACAGATATTCAGATTCAGGATGCCCACAGAATTCCTAATCAGATGAATCCAGAAACCCAAACTGAGACACATTATAATTAAATTGTCAATGGTTAAAGACAAAGGAAGAATCTTAAAACCCACAGATCAACTTGTTATATATGAAGGAACCCCCACAAGGCTGTTAGCAAATTTTTTTCACAGAAACTTTGCAGACCCAAAGGAAGTGGCATGATATAATCAAAGTGCTGAAAGAAAGCATTTGGCAACCAAGAATAGTTGACCTGGCAGCATTGACCTTAGGAACTGCAGGAGAAATAGAGTTTTCCAGAGAAGCAAAAGTTGAAGGAGTTCATGACCATTAGACTAGCTTTGAAAGAAATGTTCAAGAGACTCCTTCAAGCAGAAATGAAAGAATAATAATTAGTAACTGGAAAACATACAAAAGTACAAATTCCACCAGTTAAATTTATAGTACTCAAATGTTTCAGTGGTGGTAAGTAAATCATTCATACATCTAGTACGAAGGCTAAAAGACAAAAGTAGTAGAAATAGTGACTCACCATAATAATTTGTTAATAATACATAAAGTAAAAAGATGTACATTGTGAAATTCAAAAACCAAAATGGAGCAGAGGAACAAACAGTATGAAAACCTGAGAAGCAAAGAGCTGATGGTATAAGTCCCAGTCTGAGTTCAAAGACAGTGGAAGACTGATGGTCCAATTTGAAGATAGGCAGAGGGAGTGTTTCTCCCTTACTCTGCCTTTTGTTCTTTTCAGGCCTTCAACAGATTGGATGAAGCCCACCCATGTTGGAGAGGGCAGTTTGCCTCAAGCAACTAATCTCCTTCAGAAATACTTTCACAGACATGTCCAGATAAATGTTTAACCAAATATATCTAACCCAGTCAGGTTAAGATATAAAATTAAGCATTACCCCATGTCACCTTGACACTCATATACATCTCCTTAAACTATTCTTTTTTTTTTTTTAAGATTTTATTTATTTGACAGAGAGAAATCACAAGTAGGCAGAGAGGCAGGCAGAGAGAGAGGAGGAAGCAGGCTCCCAGCGGAGCAGAGAGCCTGACATGGGGCTCGATCCCAGGACCCTGGGATCACGACCTGAGCTGAAGGCAGAGGCTTTAACCCACTGAGCCACCCAGGCACCCCTCCTTAAACTATTCTTGATCTCCAAATAAAGACAATAACGAGGTCATAATTTTGCCAAACTTGATACAGTTATCCACTGTACAACTGAAAATATGTTAACACATTTCCCAGAAGATGGGATTAATTCTTAAATTTAAACTTAAATTTAAGTTTTTACATTTACTATGATGTAAAATTAATAATATTTAAATATTATGTTATTAATCCAGTACATTTTATGTTACATGATAAGGGAAAAAGGAAAGGAAGGAAACAATAATATTTGCCCAGTAGTCACACACACAAACACACACGTTTTTATAACAAAATGAGGAAATAATGATTGCAGTCCTTGTTTTTATTACTTGTAATGTGACTAGGTGGTATACGTAGCTACCCTTTTCTACTACCCATTCTGTATTTTTTTTTGCCTTCAGCAAGCACCTCAGCTGGTTGTGGCTTCTCACTTGGTGGAATGACCCAAACCTTCATTCCTGAAGGATCTGGGTCATTAATAGCCTTTCCTGGTTTGGGCTGTTGTAATTTTCCATGGTAATACTAAGAGGTCTCCTCAGAGATCTCCTGTATTCCAGACATACTCTTCCTTACCTCCACTGTGGCAAATCAGTCCAGTCTCCACTTGGTAGTCAACATCACTCATCCCAGCTAGCACAGTAACTCCCTCTTTGCTTGTTGACTCAGAAGCATGAAGAATCCAAAGTGACTGAGCTACAGTCTTAAAGTTTCATTTCAATGGAATAATTGTTGTGTCAGTGGAATAAATGTGAAAGGATTCCTCCCTCTGGAAAAGACTTCAAGGCCAGCAAATCATAAGGTCATGGGAACTGGAAGCAAAAATTTTGCTGGTGGGTCTTTCGGATAATAATGTATGCTGCCGCTACTGTTCCACTCCTTGATTTCTGGATTTGTGAATCCTATTTGTGGGAGAAACAGCACATATACTGGATGTTGATTCAAGGATGTGTAAGTGTTCTGGAAAACTTTGTCCCAATTCTACAAGGTATTTCCACCTAGTTGGCATTGTAACTGGATTTTCAAAAGCCATTCCCACCATTCTGTCAAACCAGCTACTTCATAATGGTGGGGAACACGTTAAGACTAGTGCTCATGAATTCTTTGAGCATAGACCCAGTACACCACATCCTTTGCTGAAAAGTGTTTTTTGATCACAAACATTGCTGTATGGAGTACCATGACACCAAATAGGCATTTTGTAAGTCCACAGATAGTAGTTTCGGCAGTGGCATTGCATGTGGGGACAGCAAATCCATATCCAGAGTAAATGTCTATTCTAGTAAGAATCATACCCTTTCATTTTCAGGATGGGAGTGGTCTTAATGTAATCAGCTTGTTGCAAGGAGGATAGCTGATCACCCTGGGGAATGGAGCAATTTCAGAAACTCAGTGTTAATCTTTGCTGCTGACAGATGGGCACTCAGCAGGGCCTATAACAATGATGGCATTGATTAGTGGAAGTCCATATCACTGGGTACTGCATATCCTTCATCCCTCCCACCATGACCACTTTGTTCATGAGCCCCATTGAATGATGACAGGGTTCTATTCTTTCCATTGGGAGTTCTTCCCATTGGGAGAATTTCCCTTCGCTGCTATCTTTAAGTGATGTTCCAGAAGGGGACTGCAGTGCTCCAGGCTGTTAACTTTTGGGTGGTGCCTGCATATCATGCAGATGGTATGTAAACCAGGGCCTGAGTCTTCTCTTTTTCTGTTAATTAATCATGAAGAGCTCCCGAGAGGTCATAGGTGCAGAGTAGGAGGGAAAATAAATTCTCCCTCATTCTACCTTTTGTTTTATTCAAGCCCTTTAATTATGATTTTTTTCTGTTTATGTACATGAGTAAAATATATGTGTAATTTTACTTTCTTTCTTGCTTTTTTACTTCTGAAACCCTACTAGCCTAAATATATGAATTAGGGAGTATCTATCTTTTTGTATTCTTTTTAAAAGTTGTATCAAATTAGAATAAAATATTCTTTGCATGTTGGGTACAAAATTACAGATGAGGTAAGGTGGTTTGTTTTTGTTTGCTTTGGTTTTGATTTTTTACTACTGATTTAATTTCTTTAAAATTAATAAAACTATTCAGGTTTTTTATTTCTTCTTGAGTCAGCTTTGTATTTTTCTTTTAGAAATTTATCCATTTCACCACAGTATCATCATATTTGGCACAACATTGATCGTGGTATTTTGTTATTACCCACGATGTGTTATGGATAGTTTCCTAAGATACGCTGTTCTGAATCCTAATTATCTTTATAGCTGAATCTAGTCTGGTTAATTTTTTCATCCATATTAATTATTGTGGTAAAACATATATAACTTAAAATTTACCTCTTTACTTACTTTTAACTATATAGTTCTCTGACATTAAATACATTCAAAATGTGCTGTCTTCATCACTGTTTATTGTTTAGAAGTTCTTTCATCCCAGGTAAACTCTCTACACATTAAGCAAAAACTCTCCAATCCCTTTGTGTTCCTCTAGTCTACTTTCTATCTCTACAAATTTTCTTATTCCAGATAAGTCATATAAGTCGCAGCATACAACAGCTGTCACTTTTGTCTATTTTAGTTAGCATACTGTTTTTAAAGTTCATTCATGCAGGAATATGTATCAGAACCTCTTTCCTTTTTATTGCTGAATAATACTCCATTGTATGTATATATTTTATTTGTTCATTGGTTAATGGAGATTTTGGTTATTTCTACCTTTTGACAATTCTGAATAATGTAGCTACTATGATCATTGGTGTATACATACCTGTTTGAATCCTTGTTTTCAATTTTAATTTGGAGGTATATACTCAGGAGTGGAATTGCTAGGTCAAAAACTCATTCTGTGTTTACCATTTTCCAGAACCACCCAACTATTTTCCACTGTGGCTGTACCATTTTGCATTTTCTCCAGCAATGTACAGTGTTTCCAGTTTCTCTGTAATCTAGCTAGTATTTTCCATTTTGTTGGTAATAGCCATTCTTCTGGGTTTGAAGTAGCAACTCAATGTGGTTTTGATTTGCATTTCTCTAATGACTGATTATATGAGGATCTTTTCATTTGCTGTTGGCTATTTGTATATTTTCATTGGAGACATATCTGTTCAAGTCTACTACCCATTTTAAAATTGGGATTGTTTTCTTTATTGTTGTGTTATAAGAGTTTTATAAATATATTCTGGTTATTCATCTATGATTTTCAAATATTTTCCTATTATGTGGGTTGTCTTTTCACCGTCTTGTCCTTTGATGTATAAAAGGTTTGTAATTGTGATGAATACCAATTTATTTATATTTTCTTTTGTTGTCTGTTATTTTGGTGTCCTATTTAAGGAACCTTTGCCAAATCCAAGGTCATGAAGATTTCCCAGTTTTATTTTAAGAGTTTTATAGTTTAGCTTTTTAATTTAGGTCTTTGATCTGTTTTCAGTTTATTTTCATATATGGTACAAGGTTAGAATCCAACTTCATTCTTTTGCATGTGGATATCTTGTTTCCCTGCATCAGTTGTTGAAAAGACTATCTCTTACAGCTTGGTTGTTCCCTTATCAAAAATCGGTTGTACATAATGTAAAGTTTTATTTCTGTGCTCTCTATTCTGTTCCATTTGTCTGTCCTCAGACCAGCATTACATTTTTTGTTCTTTCACCTGTAGCCTCAGGCAAGAAAGGCAAAGTGCTTTCACACATACCAGATATCACTGTGCATTTGGTTTCTCAAACTGATTTTCTGCCTTGTTTGTGGTCCCAGCGTTCTTGGCTATATCTTGAATACAACACTTGACAAAATCCAGATTATTGACTACTATGAATAATTAGATGCCTTCAGAATAAATTTTGGTTCCAGGGCTCTCGTATCCAGGGAAATTGATTTTCTCATCTTATCAGCCTTCTGTTTTATCTCCCACACTACTGGTTAAAGCAAACTGATTAAAGCAAACTAATTTGTTAATATAGTATTGTGCATTTTCAAATGTCATTTACCAGGAAGGGATTCTCTGCACATCTGGTCTACATATGAAACTTGAGAAAAGCACTTTTAAGATCAATAATCCATTCTTGACATTCTGCTTGTATATAATTAGAAATGATAAATTATGGCATTTATATACATTTTTCTAAGAAGCTTTTCATTTTAATTACATTACTGGTTTAATTACATTGCTTGCTTTTATAATTTTCAAAATGGCTATTAGTATGTTAGTTTATTAGTACTTTAGATACAGTAACATGGTTTTCTAGTGGCCAATATTATGAGGTAGTTGTTAATATTTTCCATTTAAAAGAGTAAGTGCCCTTAAAAACGACTACAGAGATCAAGAAATAGCATAGCTAACACTGTATTCTCTTTGGAAGTTGTAACTTGTTTGGGAAAGATGTAATTCTTTGTCCATAGAGAATTGTACATCCACTCCGTTATTTGAGAGAAAAGTCTGTACTTTATTAACAGATTATGATAATCAATATCTTTCACTTTTTGCCTTTCTTAGTTTTACAGTCTTTAATATTGGTATGCTTATTTTTTTTTTTTTTTTTGACAGGTTTTCTTTAGGTGATGCTAGGAGGCCTCTTCATGAAACGGCACTTTTGGTAGAAGATGTGGTACACACGCAGTTAATTAATCTGGTAAGAGCATGTATAATCTTATTTGATGTTTCTCCATTCTGCTTATATTGCAATTGCAACCCAACATGTGTTTTTAAAGATTGTATTTATATGCGAAATTTTTTATTTTGTCTGGTGGATTGAGGTGTAATTTACATAAAACAAAATTTTACCACTGTAAGTACGCAATTCAGTGAGTTTCGGCAACTGAATACTGTTCTGTGACTATGAACACAATTGTGATATAGAATATTTTCAACATCCAAAACAGTTCTCTTGTGCCCCTGGGTATTTAGTCCTTTCCCTGATTCCCTGACCCTCTGGTAACACTGAATTGCTTTCTGTCACGATTAGGACAGTTTTTGTAAAACGCTTTTCAAAACTTTCCTGTATTGCACTTTAGACTTATAAAAGAACTGCACAAATAGTACATAGAATTCTCAGATACCTTTCATCTTCCTCTGTTAACATCTTATGTAACCACAGTACAATTATCAAAAACAGGCAACAATGTTGGTATAATATTTTTAAAGAAATTACTGACCTTATTCAGTTTCCATCAGCTTTCTTTTTAATACTCCTTTCCTGTCTCAGGATCCAGTCTGGGGTAACACATGTAGTTAGCTCCCTTGTCTTTGTAGTCAGCCCTTTCCTAGGATACTTCCTCCATCTTTCCTTGTTTTATGGCCTTGACACCTTTTTAAACATGCCAGAGTGTTGTTTTATAAGACATTCTTCTTTTTTCAGTCTGATGTTTTCTTATGATTAGAACGTGGCTCTACATTTTTGCCAAGAACACTGTGGAAGTGATGGGTCCTTTTCAGTGTGTCACATCAACATGGTCATGTTCTTGATATTTTATTTATGATTTTAACCTTGATAAATTAGTTAAGGTTGAATATATGCTGAATTTTTTTACTATAATGAAATTACAAGTTTTTTCATTTTGTAATAAATATCTTGGGGGAGTATTTTTGGGGGGGGAGGTATTTTATGACTCTGCAAATATTTTCCTTCTCTAAAAATTTTTGCCTATTTATTTTACCATTTGTCATTGCATCTTGTTTGAGACCGTTATGACTGTTGGTATTTGCCTAATAGTGGTTTTCTATTTTCTTCTTTCCTTTTTATATTTTTTAATTGCAATTATTCTTAAAGGAGTATCTATCCTTTATCACCATTTATTTATTCAGTTTTTAATATGTATTTGTATGTGCTAATGTATATTTAAATTTAATCTTAAGATCATTCAGCAGTTATATCATTATTTATTTGTATTGCTTAAGTTGTTATAATGTTGGCCATTAGTTACGTTGTCATGTCCTTTTCCCATTTGTCCATTAGGGTGTTGATCCTATGTCCCATATATATTAAAGATATCAATCCATGGGCGCCTGGGTGGCTCAGTGGGTTAAGCCGCTGCCTTCGGCTCAGGTCATGATCTCAGGGTCCTGGGATCGAGTCCCGCATCGGGCTCTCTGCTCAGCAGGGAGCCTGCTTCCTCCTCTCTCTCTCTGCCTGCGTCTCTGCCTACTTGTGATCTCTCTCTGTCAAATAAATAAATAAAATCTAAAAAAATAAATAAAAAGATACCAATCCATGTAGTATATGATACAAATATATTCTTTCATTGTGTATGTTACCTCTTGACTTTGTTTTTATGATTTTTTTAAGGCATACAAATATTTTAATTTCAACAAAGCCAAATATATCAACCTTTTATCATCTTAGAATTTTGAAACATAGTTAGAAAGACTTACTTTATACCAAATTTAAAGAGGAATTCACCCATGTTGCCTTCTGAGACTTGTATGGTTTCCTTTTTAATGTTTAGGTCCTTAATCCTTTTGCAGTTTACTCTTGTTATCATGTGAGATGTGGATCTAATTTTATCTTTATCCAAATGACAACCCAGTTATACCATCATCATTTATTAAAAAGCCTATGCTTTTCCTAATGATTAGAGATGCCTCCTTTATCATATACTGAATAAGTATATTTGGGATCTATTTATGGTTTTATATTTATTGCCAATGTTTTATTTTTCTATGCATATGATAATACATTTTAAATTATGTAAGTTTTAATGGTATATTTTAAAGATTGTTACAGCTAGACTCCCCAATTTTTCTTTCTGTGTGGTCCTGGTTATTTCTGTATGTTTATTTTTTTATATGAATGTTAGTATTAGATTTCTTTAGCTTCATAAAATACCTTTTTGGTGTCTTTATTGAAATTTCATGAATTTATAAATCAATTTAGAGAAAACTGCATCTTAAGAATGTTGACTCCATCTAAGAAAAGAGAATTGTCTTTACCTTTTTTGAAAACCACTTTTCTGTCTTTCATGGGTGTTTTAACATTTATCTTCTATAGGCTTCACATATTTATTTCATTTATTCCTTTGTATTTGATCTTTGTTATTACTGCAAATGGAACATCTGAAACTGAAATACATAAATCTATAGATTCAAGGAACTGAGCCAACTCCAGGCAGGGTAAACTCAAAGAAATGCATGTTAAAATGCTGAATACAAAAGACATAATATAAATCCTGAAAGCACCCAGATTCATTACCATAAGGGAACAATGACCTGCAAGACAGAATTTTTATTAGAAACATGGAGACTAAGTCTAAAATGAGCCTCTTGTAGGCAGCATATAGAAGGATCTTCTTTTTTTTAATCCATTCTGATGCCCTATATCTTTTGATTGGTGCATTTAGTCCATTTACATTCAGAATTATTTCTGAGAGATATGAATTTAGTCCCATTGTGTTATATATAGAGTTGGTGTTTCTAGTGATGTTTTCTTGTCCTTTTTAGTTTTTGTTGCATTTGGGCTTTTTTTCTCAACTCAAAGTCCCCCTTAAAATTTCTTGAGGGCTGGTTTGGTGGTCATGAACTCCTTTAGTTTTTATTTGTCTGGGAAACTCTTATCTCTCCTACTATTTTCAGTGATAGCCTTGCTGGATAAAGAATTCATGGCTGCATATTTTTCCCATTCATCATCTTGAATGTATTTCCTTCCACTCCTTTCTGGCCTGCCAAATCTCTGTGAACAAATCTGCTGTGAACCTGATCTGTCTTTCCTTGTAGGTTAAGGACCCTTCCTCCCTTGCTGCATTGGCAAGGGAAGTCAAACTTGCACTATTTGTAGATGACATAATACTCTATGCAGAAAACCTGGTGCATTATCCACCAGAAATTATTAGAACTCATACATGAATTCAGCAAAGTTGTGGGATATAAAATCAATGCATGGAAATCTGTTTCATTTCTGTAAAACTGTTACGAAGCAGCAGAAAAAGAAATCAAGGAATTGATCTGATTTGCAATTGCATCAAAACAATAAGATACCTAGGAATAAATCTAACTAAAGGAATAAAAGATCTGCACTCTGAAAACTATAGAATTAAAGAAATTGAAGAGGACACAAAGAAATGGAAAAACGTTCCATGCTCATAGATTGGAAGAACAAACATTGATAAAATGTCTGTGCTACCCAAAGCAATCTACACATTTAATACAATCCCCGTCAAAAGATCACCAGCGTTTTTCACACAGCTAGAACAAGAAATCCTAAAATTTGTATGGAACCACAAAAGACCCCGAATAGCCGAGCAATTCTAAAAAAGAAAAACAAAACTGGAGGCATTGTGATTCTGGATTTCAAGCTATATTACAAAGCTGTAGTCATTAAGACAGTATGGTACTAGCACAAAATGAGACACATAGATCAATGGAATAGAATAGACTACCCAAAAATGGGCCCACAACTATATGGTTAACTAATCTTTGACAAAGCAGGAAAGAATATCTAATGGAAAAAAAAAAAGTCTTTTCAACACGTAGTCTTAGAAAACTGTATAGCAACATGCAGAAAAATGACATTGGACCATTTTCTTACACCATCCACAAAAATAAATTCAAAATGGATTAAAGATCCAAATGTGGGAGGGAAAACATCAAAATCCTAGAAACCTCTTTGACCGTCATCCATAGCATCTTCTTACTAGACATGTCACCTCAGGCAAGGGAAACAAAAGCATAAATGACATATTGGGACTTCATCAAGATAAAAAGCTTCTGCACAGTGAAAGAAACAATCAACAAAACTAAAAGGCAGCCTACAGAATGGGAGAAGATATTTGCAAATGGCATAAGTGATAAAGGGTTAGTATCCAAAATCTACCAAGAACTTACCAAACTCAACACCCCAAAAATAAATAATCCAGTTAAGAAATGAGCAAAAGACATGAATAGGCACTTTTCCATGACAATGACAAATGACATCCAGATGGCTAACAGACACATGAGAAGATGCTCAACATCACTCATATCAGGGAAATAGAAATCAAAACCATGATGAGATACCATCTTAACACTTGTCAGGATGGCTTAAATTAACAACACAAGAAACAATAGGTGTTAGAAAGGTTGCAGAGAAAGGGGGACACTCTTGCGCTATTGGTAGTGGCAAACTGGACCAGCCATTATGGAGAACAACATAAGCGTTCTTCGAAATGTTAAAAATATAACTACCCTAGGATCCAGCAATTGTGTTACTAGATATTTACCCAAAGGATATGAAAATACAGATTCAAAGAGTATATGCACCCTGATGTTTAGAGCAGCATTATCAACAATAGCCAAATTATGGAGAGAGCCCAAGTGTCCATTGACTGATGAATGGATAAAGAAGATGTGGTATACACACACACACACACACACACACACACACACACACACAATGGAATATTACTCAGCCATCAAAAAAATGAAATCTTGCCATTTTGCAACAATGACATGGATGGAGCTACAGTGTTGTTGTTGTTGTTGTTTTAAGATTTTATTTATTTATTTATTAGAGAGCGAGCGAGCGAGCACAGGCAGACAGAGAGGCAGGCAGAGGCAGAGGGAGAAGTAGGCTCCCTGCCGATCAAGGAGCCTGATATGAGACTCGATCCCAGAACACTGGGATCATGACCTGAGCTGAAGGCAGCCGCTTAACCAACTGAGCCACCCAAGCATCCCTGGAGCTACATTGTTTTATGTTAAGTGAAATAACTAGTTAGAGAAAGACAAATACATGATCTTGCCCACATGTGGAATTTAAAAAAAAAGAAAAATAGATTAACATATGGGAGGGGGAAAAGAAGAAAAAGAGAGAGAGAGTGAGAAACAAGCCATAAGAGACTTCTAATGATAGAGAAGAAACTGAGAGTTGATGAAGGGAGGTGGGTGGTGAATGGGCTAGATAAATGATGAATATTAAGGAGGGCACTTGGAATGAAGTGCACTGGGAGTTGCTGTAAGTAATGAGTCACTGAATTCTACTTGAGAAACCAATACTGTGTTGCATGTTAACTACCTAAAATCTAAATTAAAAAATAATAATTTTAAAAAAGAAAACATGGAGACTAGAAGGAAGTACAAATTTTAAAGTACTGGATATAGAATTTTCAGTCGGTAGCTATTTTTCTCTTACTCCATATTAACGTGGCATTCTCTCCTTTGCTCCTGTGTCTCTATGTGTCCTATTACCTTAAAAATATGATCAGAAGACATTTACTATTTAGTGTATTAAATCTATACATACTCTTATTTTCACATCGCAATGCTGTTGCTTTTCCTTTAAAGAGTCCTCTGTCTTTTAAAGCGATTAAAATACAGAAGGAAGTATGTATAATCTTTTACATTTACCCACATAGTTACCGTTTTCTATGCTCATCATTTATTCTTATACGTATGAGTTGCCATTTAAATAATTTTACTCAGCTTGAAAACACTGAAATTTTTAATAGTACAGGTGTGCCAGTGATGAATTATCTTTACTTTCTACATCTGAACATACCTATTTTCACCTTTTTTCTTGAGGTCTGTCTTTTCTATATGTGAAATTCTAGTTGCTCATCTTTTCCTTCCAGCTGTGCCAATGTGCCACTCGAGTGTTTCTCAGCATATCTGGTTTCTGATGCAGGGCTTATATTACTCATTTGATCCCTTGTTTGTAACATGTTACCATTCTCTGGCTCATTTCAAGATTTTCTCTTTATTGTTGGATCTTAGAAGTTTGATGTATGGAGGACAGACTTTCTTCATGATTATCTTTCTTGCTAGTTTGCTGATATTGCTGGATATGGAAACCAGTGTTTTCTGCCAATTTGCAGAAGTTTTTGGCCATTATTTTTTGCTTGTGTTTTTTATTCTTCAATTTCAGTGACAAGTATGCTGAAGCATTTGCTATTTCACAAATCTCTGAGAACCTCTAAATTTTTTTTCAAAATAATTTCCCCTTTGTTTTGCTGTTACTTTGTTTGTCTTTGTAGTTTCTACTGATTTATCTTTAACTTCACGGATTCTTCTGTAGTCTTTAATCTACTATTTAGTCAATTTGTTGTATTTTTCATTTTAATCATAATATTTATTCTCTATTACACTATGTGAAAATGTATCTTATTGTGCTATAATATCCCTTTTTGAACTATGGACACATTTTTATATTGTTCTTTCATTTCAAATATAGAAGTTCCAAGTTACTTATAGAAGTTATTTCATGATGGTCATTGCAGTATATGAAGAAGAATTTGCTTAGGACTTATTATTACATATATATGTAATAATCTGTGTATTATTTGGATAATAATTTTGATCTATGCTTGTAAGATTGACCCTGTCCAAATCTCACTAAAAGTAAAATGGAATGAGACACCTTACTAGAGGAAGATCTTGCTTTTTTCTCCCGTATCAAGGCATGTATTAGAATGAGTTCTTCGGATGAAAAGAGTAATAGAGAAATGTTTTTAAAGTTAGTCCTTTCTTAGCATTGTATATTTGTAGCCATGACAAAATATGTAGGTCTATGTGTTTTCCACCATCTGATAATTCTCTATACATCTTAACTCTTAAAAAAAAATTATTTATTTGAGAGAGAGAGAGAGCGCGAGCACAAGCGGGGGAGGGGGGAGCAGAGGGAGCAGGAGAAGCAGACTGCTTGCTAACCAGGGAGCCCTATGTGGGACTCAGTCCCAGGACCCTGAGATCATAACCTGAGCCAAGGGCAGCCACTTAACCAACTGAGCCAACCAGGTACCTGCATTTTAACTCTTTAAGACTAGTTTTTTGCTTTAATTCTTTTATTCCATGTTTACTGAGATACAATTAACATGTAACATTTGTAAATTTAAAGTGTACGATAACACGATTTTCTGTTTATATTGTGAAATGATGACCATGTTAGCGTTAGTTAACACATCCATCACCTCACATATTTAACATTTTTTGGCATGAGTGATGAAAACATTTAATATCTATACTCTTAACAGTTTTCATGTATACAATACAGTTTCATTAGCTGTAGTCATCATGCTGTGCATTAGGTCCTTAGAACTGATCCATTATATATTTGGAAATTCATACACTCTAAACCACATTGTCCCATTTCTTCCACCCCTAAGCCCCTGGCAGCCCCCAGTCTACTCTCTGTTTCTGTGAGTTTGGTGTTTTTTTAGATTCTACGTATAATGAGATCTTCTCTTTCTCACTTAATTGACTTAGCATAATGCTTTCAAGGTTTATTTTATGTTACTACAAAGGGCAGGGATTGCAAGAGTTTTTTCAGTGGCCAGTAGTCCATTACACATACACAGACACATACACGTGCATGTGTACTACATTTTCTTTATCCATTCATCCATGACCCACATTTGGGTGGTTTCTGTGTCTTGACAATGGTAAATAATGCTGCAGTATATATTGTGGTGCAGATATCTTTTCAAAGATTTTATTTCTTTTGGATATACATCCAGAAGTAGAATTGATGGCTCTTATGGCAGGTTTTGTTGTTTGTTTGTTTGTTTGTTTGTTTAAATTTTATGTTCTTAAGAACTTTCCTACTGTTTTTCATTGTGGCTTTCTCAATTTACTTTTCTACTAACAGTGCACAAGGGGTTGCTTTTCTGCATATCCTTGCCAGCACTTGTAGTTTCCCGTCTTGTTGATAATAGTCCTTCTAGCATGGATAATATCTTCTTGAGGCTTTGATTTGAATTTCTCTGATGATAAGTGATATTGAGCACTTTTCATCTACCTTTTGGCCATTTGTGTATCTTCTTTGGAAAAATGTCTATTCAGATCCTTCCCCAATTTTAAGTTTTCCAACCATCTTTTATGTTCATGTTTTATTTGACAAGCATTAAATCTCAAGGGGGAAAACAGAGAGGAGGATGTGTTCCACTTTGAATGTCCATGTATAGAGAAATAGCTCGTCCAAGACACAGACTTATTAAGTGCTGGGATTGTAACTAGGATTGAGGCTTCCTGTCCCTCATTCTATGCAGTTTTTTTTTAAAAAAAAAAATACTCTTTTCTTGCTAAGGAGTTGTATATATCCCTGAATATTTTGGATATTAACTTCATATCAGATATATGGTTTGCAAATATATTCTCCCATTTTATAGGATGCTTTTTCATTTTACTGATTGTGATTTTCACTCTGCAGCTTTTTAATTTGTTGTACTCTTCAGTTGTTTGTTTTTTGCTGTGCTTTTAAAAATATCCTATCCAAAATACCATTGCGCAGACCAATATCAGGGAGTTTTTCGTTTAAGTTTTCTTCTAAGAGTTTTATGGTTTCAGTTCTTACATTTGAGTATTCCATTTGGAGTTAATTTTTGTGAGTAGTGTGAGATAGATAGAGATCCAATTTCATTCTTTCACATGTGGTATCCAGTTTTCCAATACCATTATTAAAGAGACTATTTTCTCCATTGAATATTCTCGGCTCCCTTATGAAATATTAGTTCACTGTGTGTACATAGGTATTTTTCTGAGATCTTAATTCTATATCATCCATCTTTGTGTGCATTTTTATGCCAGTATCATGTTTTTAATTACTATAGTTTTGTAGTATATTTCAAAATCAGACTGTGATGTTTTCTTCTTTTTTCTCAAGATTGCTTCAGTTATTCAGAGTCTTTTGCAGTTCCATATAAATTTTAGCATTGTCTTTTCTATCTATGAAAAATACCATTGAAATTTTAATAAGGATGGCATTGAGTTTATAGATGGCTTTGACTATTACGGACATTTAAGTAATACTAATATTTCAATCTGTGAGCACAAGATATCTTTTCATTTTTTGTGTTGCCTTTAATTGCTTTCCTTAAAATTGTACAGTTTTCAGTGTAGTGACATTTCACCTCATTAGTTAAATTTAAATATTTTATTTTTTTATGCTAGTGTAAATGTGATTCTTTTCTTTATTTTTCTTTCAGATAGCTCATTGCTGGTGTATAGAAATGCAACTGACTTTTGTATTTTGACTTTGTATTTTGTAACTTTACTGAATTTATTGGCTTTAATTTTTTTTTGGTGGATTCTTTATATTTCCTACATGTGACATCATGCCATCTGAAAAACAGAGTTTTATATCTTCCTTTCAAATTGGAATACTTTTTATTTCTTACTATTTCTTGCCTAATTTTTCTGGGTAGGGCTTCCAATAGTATGTTGAATAAGAGTGGTGAGAAAGGGCATCCTGTCTTGTTCCTGATTTTAAAAGAAAAAACTTTTAATCTTTCACTTGATACTAGCTATTGACTTGTCATATATGGCCTTTATTATATTGAGTTATATTCCTTTTTTACATAATATGTTCAGAATTATTATCATAAAAGGGTGTTGAATTTTGTGAAATGTTTTTTCTGTATCTATTATGAGAGTCATAAGCTTCATTCTATTTAAGTAACATATCATCCTTATTGATTTGTGTATATTGAACCAACCTTGGATCCCAGGGGAAAATTCCACTTGATTATAGTGTATGATCGTTTTAATGTACTTTTGAATTTGGTTTGCTAGAATTTTATTGAGAATTTCTGAATCTGTATTCATCAGATACATTATCCTGTGGTTTTCTTGTAGTGTCCTTATCTGACTTTGGCGTCAGTTTAATGCTGTCTTCATGAAATGAGTTTGGAAGTGTTCCTTCTTCTTCAGTTTTTGGAAGAGTTTGGGGATTGTCATCTTTAAATACTTGGTAGAATTTACCAGTGAAACTTCTGATCCTGGGCTTTTCTTTATTGGAAGATTTTGATTTACTGCTTCAGTTTCTTAGTATTGGTCTGTTCAGGTTTTCCATTTCTTTATGGTTCAGTCTTGGTAAACTCTATATTTCTGTATATTTCTAGAAATTTTTCCATTTCATCTAGATTATCCATTTTGTTTTCATGTAATGCTCACAGCATCCTTTTATGAACTGCATTTCTGTGATACCAGTTATAATTCTCCTGTTTATTTTATAATTTTGTTTACTTGGTCCTCTTTTTCTTTCCTCATTAGTTGAGCTACAGATTTGTCAGTCTGTTTATATTTTCAAAAAAAATTCCTCATTTTTTTTTTTCTATCATGTCGCTAGTTTCTATTTCATTTATTTTTGCCTGATCTATATTATTTCCTTCTGCTCTCTTTGGACTTAGTTTTTTTTTTTTTTTTTTTTTTTAATACTTGTGGTATAAAGTTAGGTTGTATATTTGGGATCTTTCTTTATTTTTAATGTAGGCATTTATTGCTATAAACTTCCCTCTTAAACTGGTTTTGCTGCATCCCAAAATTTTGGTATGTTCGGCTTTTGTTTTTGTATCAAGCTATTTTCTCTCTTCCCTTTTGATTTCTTCTGTGATCTATTGGTTATTCAGAAGAGTGTGTTTAATTTCTGCATATTTGAGAATTTTCCAGTTTTCCTTCTATTATTGATTTCTGGTTCCTTACTGTTGGGGTCAGAAAAAAAAATACTTGATTTATTATTTCAGTCTGTAGACAGAAATGTTTCCTCCCTGGTTCTTGTGCCAGCAGGACTCCTTGAGACAACATCCAGGAAGGACTGGAGCCCAGTTATAGGGCCCTTTCAGAATCTACTGAAAGACCAAGTTTGGTGGGCTTACCTGTGGGTGCTTCTGGACAGCGGCCAGTGGGGTTGGAATCAGTGCAGAGACCATTTCAAGGTCCACAGCTGGGACTAAGCTGTGTCTCTACTATCTGAGCCACAGGTGGGCATGACTCCTTCTAGATCCTTTGGTGTGTGGGGCTGGTAATGGAATGGTGGCCACACAGGGCTGTAACCTAACCTTCAGGGGTACAGGATTGTTTCTGGGTGTGTAGCCAGTACCATGTTCACTGCATCAGTTGCAAAACAACTCTTGTCAGCCTCAGACTGCACTGGACTTTCACAGTCTCCTACCTGGATCCTAAAGCACACACATGGCCCTTTTGTCTGTGGGTGGTGGCCACATTATTGTTGCTGAGGGTGAATGCAAGCATGGGAGTTCTTAATTGGCATCTCCTCTTCTTTAATTCTTTGAATATATTTATAATAACTCCTTGAAAGTCTTTATCTTCTATACTCAATATTTGGATCACACTGGAACCCATTACCATTGACACCCCTATTTATTCAGTTTTCCTTTTGTTTCTTTGCATTCCTAGTAATTTTTGTTTGAAAAGTGGATATTGTAGATGACATACCCTTATGACACCTCTGAAAGTTTTGGCCGTTTTTCTTTTAGCTGGCTGGTAACTTGCCTGGACATAAAATATAAACTCTGCCAAGTTATGAGCCACCTCACATATCTTCTAAGTTCTTAAAACTTCCTGCTATGGCTTTTTTGGCTTCATCTCTTCTGCATCTCATGCGAGCTTGTGCATTTCAACACATTTCTGCTCTTCAAAGGAAAAGAAAACATAATCGGAAAAAGTTGTTTAAATATTGATACTTCCTTAACTTAGAATACAATGCAGCAACTACACACTGTGCTGTATTATGTTTTCTTACTACTTTGACTTTTTGTATTTGAAGTGTGTTGTTTATATTACATATGGCAAAATCCATGTTTTGTTCTTGTTGTTTTTCAGCTCTGTGACAGATGTACAGAATCTTATAAATACCACAGTAGTCAAGATTCAATACTGTTACATCATGCCCCCCTACCAAATTCCCTTGTTTTACCCATTTGTATTCAGACTCCTCTTCCTTATCCCAAGCTCCCACCTCCTTGAGGTTTCCATTCACCTTTGTTGAAGTAGAATGAGAGAGTGTCTCATAACTTTTTGTATGTACCTGGTAATCAGACCTAAATTTACATGGTTTTTGTGTCCAGGGTAGGAGTTACTAGTGCAAAATAAAACCCATGAAACTCACTGCCCGATTTTTGTATTTCAGGTTCTCATTTCCTTCTCGAATGGCCTCCTACCATTTATTATTCAGAATTCTCAGATAGTTGTTGCATGCCCTGTATCCAGGGTTTTTATTGTATTCATTGGGAGAAGCAGTGGAGAGTGTGCTTACTCCAACTTAACCTACTGGATATTTGAATTAAATCATTTTGTTAAAAAGATTTATTTATTTGACAGACAGAGATCATAAGTAGGCAGAGAGGCCATGTAACTCCTAGAAGGAAAACATAGGTAATAATCTTCTTGACATAGGTCTTCATCATTATTTTTTTAATCTGATATCAAAAGCAAAAGCAAAATTAGTGGGACTATTTCAACTATACAAAATGTCCACACAACAAAGGAGACCATCAACAAACTGAAAAGATAGTCTACTGACTGGGAGAAAATATTTGGAGATCATATAGTTGCCAAGTCATTAATATCCCAAATAAATTAAGAATTCACATAGTTCATAGGAAAAAAAATGTGATTAAAAAATAGGCAGAACATTTGGATAGACATTTTTCCACAGAAGACGTGCAGATGGCCAACAGGTACATGAAAAGGTGTTATACATCACTAATCATCAGGAAAATACAGATCAAAACCACAATGAGATACTCGTTCACACCTGTTAGAATGGCTGTTATCAAAAAGATGAGAACACATGTTGGCAAGGATATGAAAAAGGGAACTCTTGTGCACTGTTAGTGGAATTACAAATTGGTATACAGTGGAAAACAGTGTGGACATTTCTCACAAAAAATTAAAACTAGAACTACTGTATGATCCAGCAGTTCCACTTCTTGGTATTATTATAAGATAACAAATACTAATCCAAAAAGGTGGATGTGCCTGTGTTTGTTGTAGCCCCATTTACAATAGCCGAGATACAACCTAAATGTCTGTCGATGGATGGCTGGATTAACAAATTGTGATACAGATCCACAGTGTCATATGATTCAGCCACAGAAAAGAATGGGATCTTGCCACTTGCAGCTACATGGGTGGATCTAGAAGGCATTATGTTAGTTAAGTAAGTCAGACAGAGAAAGACCAATTCCGTATGATCTCTCTTACATATGTAATCTACAAACAAAAACATAGAAAGCCAGCTCATACATATTGAAAACAGGATAGTGGTTGCTAGTAGTGTGGTGGAGGGTGTACTGCTGTGGAGAAACTGGTATGCTATTTTTTTGTTTTTGTTTTTCATCTGAGTAAATTGAGTACGAAAATAATTTTAAAAAGTGAGGGCTGGTAATGCTAATATGCATAAAGAGTGATGGGGGTTTTGACAAATGGTATCCAACCTGGAGTTCATCATGCATTGGTATATACTTGTCTATATAAAAATACATGTTAAATCTTTTATAGGAATCTACATATTTACAGTATTAAATTGAGGAAAGTAAGCATCAGAATAGACATTATAAACGGTTACCTCTGCATAGATGTAGCATGAAAGCATATTTTATTTTTCTTGGCCTATATTTTTAAAGATGTGAATTTAATTGCCAGCATTTAAAAATTGGACTTGTTTTACATAAAAACAGGATTTGGGGCTTCTCTTGAAACATTAAAATTGAAATGTTAGACAACATAGGCTTGAATTTAGCATGGAAATCTTTGCTCCGTGGCTACTTCTACCTGTGGGAGGTAAACCAGTCCAGCTTCCTTGTCTTAACCAGGAAAGTACTGAGTATTGATGGAGTTATGCAGCATATGGTACTCATTTTGGCCATAGTCCTCCCCAGTTTCACTTTTCAAGAAACCGAATTTTGGAAGAAAATTTCGTTACTTTAAAAGAAATTTTACTTCCCCTAAAAGCTGTCGGAACAGTTGTTATGTAGGTTGCAGAAATTCAGAAAGATAATAAAGAAGGTTGTTTCCTGTGGATTTACTTTTTTTTTTTTTTTAAACCCATGCAACTTGGCTCTGTTAATGGAAGAGTGATCTGTCAAAGGTAATACAAAAATCATCAAAACAACAGGAAGCTAGGTTCTTGCTACTGCTTGTGTAGAAGTGAGAAGGGCATTCCGCCATCACAGCTTCTGTGGTGCTGTGTCTCCTGTCAGAAAGCACCTTTACCTACTGGGACAGTGAGCTAGGACTTCAGCAACTCAATTGGTCTTCCTTCTGCAGCTGAAAGCTAAAATTTAATAAAACGTAATCTAAAACATAAAGGGAAAGAAAAACATAGAAGTTCAATACTATTGCCAGTATCCCTTGACTTTTTAAAATATCTGTTCTGAACTCTTACACATGAAAGAGTAGGCACGCAGCTGATACTTATTCAGGCTACCTAGCAATTCTTCAGTTACACAAATATTCTGAGTCATTACAGGGGACTATAAAAACCCAGAGTCTCAAAAAAAAGCAAAACCCAGAGTCTCCTTAAGTATAGAATCAGTGTCAGTTGTTAGATTATCTAAGAATTATCTGCATAACATAAGCAAGTTCAGATTATTCATCTGTACTCTCCAAAGGATTCTTTTTCAGGAGGGCTTGGGTAGAGCTGAAGAATTGGTATTATTTTTTTTTTAAGATTTTATTTATTTATTTGACAGAGAAAGAGAGATCACAAGTAGGCAGAGCAGCAGGCAGAGAGAGGGGGGAGCAGGCTCCCTGCTGAGCAGAGAACCCAATGGGGGGCTCGATCCCAGGACCCTGAGATGATGACCTGAGCCGAAGGCAGAGGCTTAACCCACTGAGACATGCAGGCACCCCAAGAATTTGTAGTTTTAATAAAATCCCAAGATCTTTGTAATCTAAGTAGTCCAAGAATCAGACTTGAGAAACCAGTTTATAGGCTGGTGGTTTGTAACCAGAGCTGGGCAACAAAATTGCCAGTATTTTTGAAAAAGTAAAAACATGATCATGAACTTTCAGACAACTTTCAGGTGAACAGGCGAGGCTACTCCTTGAAACTATGAAGTATATCTAACTGTAACTTAATGAATTTGTTTTTGCTTTACACCCTAATGCACCTAAATGCTTTCTCTTTCAAAACAGATCTCCTTAAGATGCCATAAAATTGTTTCCGTAACCCTAGACATTACTCAAAGCATCACGTTTGTTTACCCAATTTTGGTTGATCTTGATTATTAAAAAGTCAGTAAAACCATTCAGAAACAAGTCTGAAAAATAGGGTAGTTCATTATATCATCTATCCCAAGGCAGTTAGCAGTAGTTCTCAACTTGGAGTTCACATTAAAGCCATCTTCTTTAAAACGACAACAATATCAAAACCCCACAAGTACCACACCCTACCCCACCCTACTCCTTATCTGCCCAATCAAAAATTCTGGGGGAAGGGGGGAGGAGTCAAGATGGCAGAGAAGTAGCAGGCTGAGACTACTTCAGCTAGCCGGAGATCTCCTAGATAGCTTATCTAAAGATTGCAAACACCTGAAAAATCCATCCGCAGATCGAAGAGAAGAAGAACAGCAATTCTGGAAACAGAAAAACAACCACTTTCTGAAAGGTAGGACCGGCGGAGAAGTGAATCCAAAGCGACGGGAAGAGAGACCCCGGGGGGAGGGGCCGGCTCCCGGCAAGCGGCGGAGCAACCGCGCACAAAATCAGGACTTTTAAAAGTCTGTTCAGCTGAGGGACATCGCTCCAGAGGCTAAACCGAGCGAAGCCCACGCGGGGTCAGCGTGGCCTCAGGTCCCACAGGGTCACAGAAGGATCGGGGGTGTCTGAGTGTCGCAGAGCTTGCGGGTATTGGAACGGGAAAGCCGGCTACAGAGACAGAGCTGACAGTAAGCTCCCAGCTCGGTGTTACCTTGAACCGGTCGCAGGCTCCGTGAGCTCGGAGCGTGGCCGGAGGTCAGGCAGACGGGAGTAACTGGGCGCTGTTCTCTGAGGACGCACTGACAAGTGCGGCCCTGGGCTCTCGGCTCTTCCGGGCCGGAGACCAGGAGGCCGCCATTTGTATTCCCGTCCTCCGGAACTCTACGGAAAGCCCTCAGGGAACAAAAGCTCCTGAAAGCAAACCGGAGCGGATTACTCACCCCGGCCCCGGGTAAGGGCGGTGTAATTCCGCCTAGGGCAAAGACACTTGAGAATCACTACAACAGGCCCCTGCCCCAGAAGATCAACAAGAAATCCAGCCGAGACCAAGTTCACCTACCAAGGAGTGCGGTTTCAATACCAAGGAGAGCAGCAGAATTCCAGAGGAGGAGAAAGCCAAGCACGGAACTCATGGCTTTTTCCCTGTGATTTTTTTTAGTCTTGCAGTTAATTTAATTTTTTTCTTTTTCATTTTTTTTTTTCTCGCCTTTGGGTAAAATTTTTTTTTAACTGTTACCTTTTTCTTTTTTAACGATTTTTTACTAGTTTATCTAATATATATATTTTTTCTTTTTTACATTTTTCTTAGGTGTTTTCTTTTTAAAAAATTCTTTTCTTTTTTTTTCTTTTTTCTTTTTTTTTCTTTCTTCCTTTTTGAACCTCTTTTTATCCCCTTTCTCCCCCCTCACGATTTTGGATCTCTTCTAATTTGGTTAAAGCATATTTTCCTGGGGTTGTTGCCACCCTTTTAGTATTTTACTTGCCCCTTCATATACTCTTTTCTGGACAAAATGACAAGACGGAAAAATTCAACAAAAAAAAAAAGAACAAGAGGCAGTACCGAAGGCTAGGGAACTAATCAATACAGACATTGGTAATATGTCAGATCTAGAGTTCAGAATGACAATTCTCAAGGTTCTAGCCGGGCTCGAAAAAGGCATGGAACATATTCGAGAAACCCTCTCGAGAGATATAAAAGCCCTTTCTGGAGAAATAAAAGAACTTAAATCTAACCAAGTTGAAATCAAAAAAGCTATTAATGAGGTGCAATCAAAAATGGAGGCTCTCACTGCTAGGATAAATGAGGCAGAAGAAAGAATTAGTGATATAGAAGACCAAATGGCAGAGAATAAAGAAGCTGAGCAAAAGAGGGACAAACAGCTACTGGACCACGAGGGGAGAATTCGAGAGAGAAGTGACACCATAAGACGAAACAACATTAGAATAATTGGGATTCCAGAAGAAGAAGAAAGAGAGAGGGGAGCAGAAGGTATACTGGAGAGAATTATTGGGGAGAATTTCCCCAATATGGCAAAGGGAATGAGCATCAAAATTCAGGAGGTTCAGAGAATGCCCCTCAAAATCAATAAGAATAGGCCCACACCCCGTCACCTAATAGTAAAATTTACAAGTCTTAGTGACAAAGAGAAAATCCTGAAAGCAGCCAGGGAAAAGAAGTCTGTAACATACAATGGTAAAAATATTAGATTGGCAACTGACCTATCCACAGAGACCTGGCAGGCCAGAAAGAGCTGGCATGATATTTTCAGAGCACTAAACGAGAAAAACATGCAGCCCAGAATACTATATCCAGCTAGGCTATCATTGAAAATAGAAGGAGAGATTAAAAGCTTCCAGGACAAACAAAAACTGAAAGAATTTGCAAATACCAAACCAGCTCTACAGGAAATATTGAAAGGGGTTCTCTAAGCAAAGAGAGAGCCTACAAGTGGTAGATCCGAAAGGAACAGAGACCATATACAGTAACAGTCACCTTACAGGCAATACAATGGCACTAAATTCATATCTCTCAATAGTTCCCTGAATGTTAATGGGCTAAATACCCCTGTTAAAAGACACAGGGTATCAGAATGGATAAAAAAACAAAACCCATCTATATGTTGCCTCCAAGAAACTCATTTGAAGCCCGAAGACACCTCCAGATTTAAAGTGAGGGGGTGGAAAAGAATTTACCATGCTAAGGGACATCAGAAGAAAGCAGGAGTGGCAATCCTTATATCAGATCAATTAGATTTTAAGCCAAAGACTATAATAAGAGATGAGGAAGGACACTATATCATACTCAAAGGGTCTATCCAACAAGAAGATTTAACAATTTTAAATATCTATGCCCCCAACGTGGGAGCAGCCAACTATATAAACCAATTAATAACAAAATCAAAGAAACACATCAACAATAATACAGTAATAGTAGGGGACTTTAACACTCCCCTCACTGAAATGGACAGATCATCCAAGCAAAAGATCAGCAAGGAAATAAAGGCCTTAAACGACACACTGGACCAGATGGACATCACAGATATATTCAGAACATTTCATCCCAAAGCAACAGAATACACATTCTTCTCTAGTGCACATGGAACATTCTCCAGAATAGATCACATCCTCGGTCCTAAATCAGGACTCAACCGGTATCAAAAGATTGGGATCATTCCCTGCATATTTTCAGACCACAATGCTCTAAAGCTAGAACTCAACCACAAGAGGAAGTTTGGAAAGAACCCAAATACATGGAGACTAAACAGCATCCTTCTAAAGAACGAATGGGTCAACCGGGAAATTAAAGAGGAATTGAAAAAAATCATGGAAACAAATGATAATGAAAATACAATGGTTCAAAATCTGTGGGACACAAGAAAGGCAGTCCTGAGAGGAAAATATATAGCGGTACAAGCCTTTCTCAAGAAACAAGAAAGGTCTCAGGTACACAACCTAACCCTACACCTAAAGGAGCTGGATAAAGAACAAGAAAGAAACCCTAAGCCCAGCAGGAGAAGAGAATTCATAAAGATCAGAGCAGAAATCAATGAAATAGAAACCAAAAAGACAATAGAGCAAATCAACGAAACTAGGAACTAGGTCTTTGAAAGAATTAATAAAATTGATAAGCCCCTGGCCAGACTTATCAAAAAGAAAAGAGGAAGGACTCAAATAAATAAAATCATCAATGAAAGAGGAGAGATCACAACTAACACCAAAGAAATACAAACTATTATAAGAACATACTATGAGCAACTCTACGCCAACAAATTTGACAATCTGGAAGAAGTGGATGCATTCCTAGAAACATATAAACTACCAAAACTGAACCAGGAAGAAGTAGAAAACCTGAACAGACCCATAACCAGTAAGGAGATTGAAACAGTCATTAAAAATCTCCAAACAAAGAAAAGCCCAGGGCCAGACGGCTTCCCGGGGGAATTCTACCAAACGTTACAGAAGAACTAATTCCTATTCTCCTGAAACTGTTCCAAAAAATAGAAATGGAAGGAAAACTTCCAAACTCATTTTATGAGGCCAGCATCACCTTGATCCCAAAACCAGACAAGGATCCCACCAAAAAAGAGAGCTATAGACCAATATCCTTGATGAACACAGATGCGAAAATACTCACGAAAATCCTAGCCAATAGGATTCAACAGTACATTAAAAGGATTATTCACCACGACCAAGTGGGATTTATTCCAGGGCTGCAAGGTTGGTTCAACATCCGCAAATCAGTCAATGTGATACAACACATCAATAAAAGAAAGAACAAGAACCATATGATACTCTCAATAGATGCTGAAAAAGCATTTGACAAAGTACAGCATCCCTTCCTGATCAAAACTCTTCAAAGTGTAGGGATAGAGGGCACATACCTCAATATCATCAAAGCCATCTATGAAAAACCCACCGCAAATATCATTCTCAATGGAGAAAAACTGAAAGCTTTTCCGCTAAGGTCAGGAACACGACAGGGATGTCCATTATCACTACTGCTATTCAACATAGTACTAGAGGTCCTTGCCTCAGCAATCAGACAACAAAATGAAATTAAAGGCATCCAAATCGGCAAAGAAGAAGAAGTCAAACTATCACTCTCCGCAGATGATATGATACTATATGTGGAAAACCCAAAAGACTCCACTCCAAAACTGCTAGAACTTATACAGGAATTCAGTAAAGTGTCAGGATATAAAATCAATGCGCAGAAATCAGTTGCATTTCTCTACACCAACAGCAAGACAGAAGAAAGAGAAATTAAGGAGTCAATCCCATTTACAATTGCACCCAAAACCATAAGATACCTAGGAATAAACCTAACCAAAGAGACACAGAATCTATACTCAGAAAACTATAAAGTACTCATGAAAGAAATTGAGGAAGACACAAAGAAATGGAAAAATGTTCCATGCTCCTGGATTGGAAGAATAAATATTGTGAAAATGTCTATGCTACCTAAACCAATCTACACATTTAATGCAATCCCTATCAAAGTACCATCCATCTTTTTCAAAGAAATGGAACAAATAATGCTAAAATTTATATGGAACCAGAAAAGACCTCGAATAGCCAACGGGATATTGAAAAAGAAAGCCAACGTTGGTGGCATCACAATTCCGGACTTCAAGCTCTATTACAAAGCTGTCATCAACAAGACAGCATGGTACTGGCACAAAAACAGACACATAGATCAATGGAACAGAATAGAGAGTCCAGAAATAGACCCTCAACTCTGTGCTCAACTAATCTTCGACAAAGCAGGAAAGAATGTCCAATGGAAAAAAGACAGCCTCTTCAATAAATGGTACTGGGAAAATTGGACAGCCACATGCAGAAAAATGAAATTGGACCATTTCCTTACACCACACACAAAAATAGACTCAAAATGGATGAAGGACCTCAATGTGCGAAAGGAATCCATCAAAATCCTTGAGGAGAACACAGGCAGCAACCTCTTTGACCTCTGCCGCAGCAACATCTTCCTAGGAACAACGCCAAAGGCAAGGGAAGCAAGGGCAAAAATGAACTATTGGGATTTCATCAAGATCAAAAGCTTTTGCACAGCAAAGGAAACAGTTAACAAAATCAAAAGACAACTGACAGAATGGGAGAAGATATTTGCAAACGACATATCAGATAAAGGACTAGTGTCCAGAATCTATAAAGAACTTAGCAAACTCAACACCCAAAGAACAAATAATCCAATCAAGAAATGGGCAGAGGACATGAACAGACATTTCTGCAAAGAAGACATCCAGATGTCCTACAGACCCATGAAAAAGTGCTCCATATCACTCGGCATGAGGGAAATACAAATCAAAACCACAATGAGATATCACCTCACACCAGTCAGAATGGCTAAAATCAACAAGTCAGGAAATGACAGATGCTGGCGAGGATGCGGAGAAAGGGGAACCCTCCTACACTGTTGGTGGGAATGCAAGCTGGTGCAGCCACTCTGGAAAACAGCATGGAGGTTCCTCAAAATGTTGAAAATAGAACTGCCCTATGACCCAGCAATTGCATTATTGGGTATTTATCGTAAAGATACAAACGTAGTGATCCAAAGGGACACGTGCACCCGAATGTTTATAGCAGCAATGTCCACAATAGCCAAACTATGGAAAGAACCTAGATGTCCATCAACAGATGAATGGATCAAGAAGATGTGGTATATATACACAATGGAATACTATGCAGCCATCAAAAGAAATGAAATCTTGCCATTTGCGACAACATGGATGGAACTAGAGCGTATCATGCTTAGCGAAATAAGTCAAGCAGAGAAAGACAACTATCATATGATCTCCCTGATATGAGGAAGTGGTGATGCAACATGGGGGCTTAAGTGGGTAGGAGAAGAATCAATGAAACAAGATGGGATTGTGAGGGAGACAAATCATAAGTGACTCTTAATCTCACAAAACAAACTGAGGGTTGCTGGGGGGAGGGGGTTTGGGAGAAGGGGGTGGGATTATGGACATTGGGGAGGGTATGTGCTTTGGTGAGTGCTGTGAAGTGTGTAAACCTGGTGATTCACAGACCTGTACCCCTCGGGATAAAAAATATATGTTTATAAAAAATAAAAAATTAATAAATGAAAGTGAAACTTTAAAAAAAAATTCTGGGGGAAGAATTATTCTGGGTGTGAGTGCCCCTAAAAAAAAGCATTCCTGCTGACTCTGTTGAGGAGCTGTGGGTATGAGGCACTGTACTTTCGGGTATTTGTGCGTGAGTTGGCCTCTTTGATGGAGTTTCTTAAAGATGTGTCTTTGTAGGCATATGCCTCTTAAGGCTTGAAATGCTTGGTGACAATTAAATGGAAAAATACAGACTTTGTATTTTAAAAAAGTGATTGGAATAGTTTAAATGATTAACACATATGTAAGTACACGCACACAATGCCATTTTCTTCATTTTAGAGACAGAGAAAAAACAGAGGGCGATGATAGATATAAATACAATTGTAATCACAAAGTTTATACTTAGATAATAATATAGCATGAAGAATATAAGCAAAGTAAAATATTCATTTAATTCAATGTGTAATCTCTGTGAACAAAATATCTACCTCAATATACTGACAGCTTCTTCAAGAAGAAGCTTGTTTCAGTCAGAAATTTCTGAAATCAGTCTTGAATCTATTTTCGGCATTTTACTTTGTGTGAAGTAACAAGTTACACAAGTTGATACCTGGTGTGTATTGCATATTAGCCCTTGTATCAGCAGTTTTTTAAATGTCGATTTGCATTCTGTCATAGGCCATACAGAATTTTGTGTTGTCCACTATTTCAAGGTATTCTCTCTTGACATACCGATAGCCGCACGGAATATAGTGTCCTAAAGCAGGTCAGCTGTGTTTTTGACAAGTTTATGTGGTATACTTTGATTTTTCTTTTAAATGTGTTTCTTGTTCATTCAGTCAATGCAGATTTTTGTTTCCAGTGCAGATTTTTGTTGAACATCATCTGCGTATCTAATAATAATAATGGTGGGCAATTTGGGGATTATTTTGGCAGCATCTGCTTATTGTTTCATTTGGGAAATGCTATAGTAAGATTAGCAAATTAGGAAGTTTTCCTTAAATCTCTTCTTTTGTGCCAGTTTCTTCAGCCTGTTGGCCTTTACCCTCTCATCCTTTACCCCAAATCCTACTTCTGATTCTTAATCAGTAGTATTTCAGCCAGACCCACCTTCCTTCTGCATGATCTTCCTCTGCGTTGTTCTACTTGTTAGGTTGTATCTGGCTTAGGCCCCACTTGACTCTTTTTCACTGGAGTTCTGTAGGATTACAGAATATGTTATATAATGAAAATATATAGTTTAAAATCTACATAAGGCTTTCAGTGTTATTGAAGAACAAGTGATGATATTAAAATCATAGGATTTTAAAGTTGAATTACACTTTAGAAATTACTTTAAGTTTGTCTAGTTTTGAGTCAAAGTAGAATTGTCATTTTTATAGATCACAAATGATTGAATATTGCCAATTTTACATGGTTCAGTCCAATACAAATTCGAAGTTGCCACTAGAGAGAGAGGGTATTCAAAAGTCTTAATGTCCTTACTTTGTAAAATGACAGTGCTAATAGTTACAGTGGTTATAGAGGGTCATAAAAATAAGGTAAAATGTATTTAAAGGTAGTAGTGAATGAAATTCTTGGGACGTAGCATCCTTTCTCCAAGTTATAGTAATGCTAATGTTAAGTGGTTAATGTTGTGACTAATCCTGATAAGAGGACTATTTGATGGTATGATTTAGATTAGAAATGGATTGGAAAATGAAATGCTCTTTCACATTTACCAAAGAGATGCCAATCTTTTCATGTGCTAAGCTTCCCTCTCCCTCAACTCCCCAGGTTGAGCTGCATCTCCAGTATAGGATAGCTAGTGGTTTGTGCCAGTTTGAAATGGTGTGATGAGTTGCTGTTAAATGATGTTCTCAATAATAATGGTACTCTCCTTTAAGATTAAAACTATTACAACTTCTGCTAGCTATATAGCTGCTTTCATTTTTCTTTTCATTCAAGCTTAGTGACCAGAAGAATCTCTTCACTTCATGCATAGAATATAATTATCATTCCCCTTCAAAATCATATTGGACTTTCTCAGTATTCATCTACTAGGCAACTAGTAAGCTGTTCAATCTGTCCTACTGCTTTCACACAGAACCAGTACAGGGTTCGTCAAACAGTCTTTAATATGAAAACTGATAGAGGTGCTTGGGTGACTCAGTGGGTTACATGATTCTTGTTTTCATGTAAGACATTGTTTGAGCCTCATTGCCATTTCTGTGAGGCTGTCACTTATGCCACCACAGTAATGGTTTATGAGTATGTTTTTATTTTTATTTTTTCATTTTATTTTACTTATTTTCAGTGTTCCAGAATTCATTGTCTATGCTCCAGACATAGGTATTATGCCCTCCATAATACCTACCACCAGGCTCACCCAAACCCCCATCCACTCCCCTCCAAAGCCCTCAGTTTGTTTCTCAGAGTCCACAGTCTATGGTTTGTCTCCTCCTCCAATTTCCTCCAACTGACTTTTCCTCTCCATCTCCCAATGTCCTCTGTGTTACTCCTTATGCTCCACAAAAAAGGGAGTATGTTTTTAAAAAGTGAGTATGTTTTTAAAAAGAGAGAGAGGCAAACCAAGAAACTCTCAACTATAGAGAACAAACTGATGGTTACTAGAAGAGCAGTGAGTGGGGGGGAGGAGTTAAATAGGAGAAGGAGATTAAGGAGAGCACTTTTCATGATGAGCATTGGGTGTTGTATGGAAGTGTAGAATCACTGTATTGTACACCTGAAACTAGTATTACATTCTATGTTAACTAACTGGAATTTAAATAAAAACTTAAAACAGTAATAAAGTTTGCTGTGCAGAACTTCAGTTGTAAGGGGTTATTAAAATGGGACAAACTAATATAATTTGTGATTGCATAAAATAGAGGAAGTAGAGGTACCACGGGGACCTAATGAATCACGGAATGGAAACAGTCTTCTAGCTAACTAAACATTGAGACTTTGTACTA